>NC_079909.1:8523164-8767648 GCF_024868665.1 Triplophysa rosa | reverse complement strand
TATATATATATATAAACCCGATTGTAGAGACTTAAAGGGAACGAGACAGACGGATGATAGAACATGACATAAAACATGTAATTAAAGACACGCTCTACACGTCGCTGTGCAGTCACTCTCGGTTACAGTGAAATCACAAAACTCAATGCAAGTAAGGCCCAATCCCAATTCTACCCCTTACCCCTACACTTTCCCCTACCCCTCCGTTTGGCATGGGGTAGGGGTGTCTCAATTACCTTTTGGTTGGAGGGGTAGGGGTAAGGGGAAGGGCCAGATAGCCCTACAAACGAAGATTTTTTGGGACCTCACTTCAAACGAAGGGCTAAGAGAAATGTCCAACATGGCTGCTCACTCGAGCAAGCAGACCCAAATGTAAGTAAGTAATTTTTGCCATTAATAAGGATTTTTATGTCAATTTTTCATTTTATGTATGTTACATTCAATCTTGTGTTTGTATTTACGGTGATGTTCTTTTAACGTTTGCAAAAAAATCGCTAAAGTTTGCTAGCAGACAGCACTGATTGCATGATAATAGAAAATATATTTTTATGTCATATACCTGGCACATCGGCGTAACGTAACGTTAGGAGCTAGCAACGACATATGATGATGTATACCAGTGTAGTAGTGGTGTCCCATTTCTTAGCGGAAAATTTGTAACCCTTCCCCTTGCCCCTTTGTTTCAAGGGGCAAAGGGAAGGGGCGAGGGGTAGTCGAAGGGGAAGAAAATAGAATTGGGATTGGGCCTAAATATATCCGATTGTATTTCATTATTTAAAAGCTGATTGTTTTTTATCAATTTTGCTTTAATCTGTAATCTGCATATACAACAGTTTTTAAATCCTAAGGGGGTTGTGATGTGGCACCACACCAGCTCCTAACATTTAACTTACACTATAAATATATTTTCATATTCATGATTAGAATATATATATATGTAATCCATATGTATTGAAATATTGTAAACATATTGATATACATACTGTATTGATAAAGATCAATATACATTGATACACAATATCTTTCTAGCCTATTTGTGATTTTTGGTTTCAAAGATGTCAAATATTATTCCAAAAATACTTGCATTAAGTTCTTTAAGGCATTAAACCAAGGTCAAGCATTAATTTCACAACTTTTATTGACAGTTGAATATTTTTTCAAAACAAGACCTCAAAATTCTCATTACCGTAACCCTCTGAAAATGTCAATGGTATGGCATGTTTTGCTAAAAAACAAAAAAGCCCTCAAGTTTTTATTAAAACTGCCTGTTGCGGTAATGACGATTGATATTGTTGTGTACACAGTACGACAAGAGAATAATAAACAAGAGAAATTAAAATAAATCTGTTAACCTGGCAGCCATTTGGAAAGTACTGACAGATGTTTTACTTGAAACTAAATCTTAACGTAAAGATCTGCGTGTGTAAACAATTCCTTAAAATGTTACGGAGGTGATAAAATGAGTCTGGAACACTTCTTTTATCCACTACTTCTTCATTATTCTGATTATGCATTAATATAATAGCTTGCTTGCTTTAATCTGTATGCATATAATAGTACGATCATGGCGGTTCTCAAATCAGGAGGAGGAGTGACATGGCACCAAACCAGCCTTAAGGATTTAAGGACATCCCCTGCCATTTAACCCCTGGATAAAAGCAATCACAAAACGAACGAACGTCCCCTCCCATAATGCTTTGTGTAAAGGTCCTGCAGTCTTGGCTCTCATTGGTAATTTCCAGAGGTAACCGCCCACACAGCGCTACCCCAGTAAAGGCTAATGAACTAGTAAATTAGGCCTGGAAAGCTTTAATTAGTATCAAAGTATGCCAAACTGAAATCTGGCCATTTATCTGCTCACCTCTAACCTCATCTTTTTGATGACTTGAATAGAGTGGACCAATAAAAGACAAAAGGAAAATGAATATAGATTTTCACACTCAAGTGGCCGAAGCGAATGATTAAGTAGTTCATCACAAGAAAATATAGAATTCTTCCCACGGAGGAATCGACCTGTCCTATAGATACATTAAAAAGCTGGCAGGAAATCATTGAGCATACGCGTAGCTATGGATCGTGCGGAGGATGTCGAACAATTGATCATAATTTCTAAGGGCCCTTGAGGGAGGAAACTGCAGCGGCGTGCCGAAGAGCCCACAGATAGAAGAAAACATGAAACGAAATGTAAAAGTTATGTGCGGAAATCTCAATCAGCCGTGTGCGATTTCACATCTGCCCTTATTACACACAATTAAACACATCACGGTGTAGCGTACAACTCTCCGCTTCTAAAATGTGCTTCTGTGACAATCTGATCCATCAACACAGGATCTACAGGTACTACTCTACTCAAACCTTTGCCTTTTAGTAGTGTTTTCAAGAAACGACGCGTGGTGACGAAGGACAAAGAGCTTGTAAACATAGAAAACCATGCCAATCTTCCAAGAGTCCAACAATCACTCCAAAAAAACATCCCACACAGAAGAACTGGTAAGTTCATGGTTGCCATGGCAGCACACTTTACGTGCCCACTCCATGACCCCTTTTATTTTCCTTCTTGGTTAATGTACCAGGTCGAAAAAGGTAGAAGGACACAGTATGCTCTAAAACATATCTAAATCATGTTTTGTGCCATTTGAAACACGGTCTGTGTTTACGCTCTCAATGTTATACTTTAGAAAAACAAACAGACAGAAAAAATGTCAGAGCTACACACACACACACACACGCACACGCACACACACACACACACACAGCACTGTTGACTAGAACACTATTACACAGCAATTACAGAACTACGAACAACACAAGACTGCTGACACTAATAACATTCTTTCAGATGGAAGTGTACTCAAGGGGAACCTCATGATTACAAAATATCCCACAATGCTAAGAAAAAAGTATGAAGCCTATTTAAGAAATGGGATTATTTTAAATAAAGAAGCTAGTGGATTTCTACAAAATTCTATCGTAAACATACAGACGCAGAAAAAAATAAGAGACCACTTCAGAATTATTTTCCGTTTTTTATTTATTTACTGATTATAGGTATGTGTTTAGGTAAACTGATCATTTTTGTTTCAATCTGTGAACTGCTAACAATATTTCTCCCAAATTTCAAATACATTTTTTGTTATTATTTGCATTTATTTGCAGAAAATGAAAACTGGAAAAACCGGTGAAAATGAAAGAGAAGATGCTCTGTATTTTTTCAGATCTCAAATACTGCAAAGAAAACAAGCTCATGTTCACTTTTTGTACATGTATTTAGGAAAGATCAACAAATATTTTTATGTGATATTGATTTTTATCACAGTTTCCATGTTTCTTGTCATGCTGTCAGTCTTTCACATTGCTGTTGAATGACTTTGTCACTCTTGAGGTTTGATTTTGTTGAAATTCAACAGACACTGGACTGGAATGACCACAATACATCTAGAAATGCTGATTCAACGAAAATTTGGAATGGTCTTTTGTAGTTTAAATCTCTTTTACTCGCAACACTTCCCATAGTTAAGTTCGTTGTGATGAGTAGCCCATTATTCTAAAATGTGGGGTGAAGAAAATAGAGCCTATATTTTTAATGGTGGTACTGTGTATGTGCAGTATATACGTAAATAATTAAAATAATATAACAATATTAAAAAGTAGCACTGTTTATTTATGTGAAATACCACATCTTATGTGACCTAGATGTGTACTTGACTGGTATCGTGAGATTCACCCACTTTTTCACACCACTTAAAATGTTTGCCTTTTTATCTTCTATTTGCTCTATCTCCCCTGAGGTTTAAAATAGGCATGTTGAGGTACTTCTGGTTCACAGGCTAACAAGCCTTCCTCACTATACCACAAGAGAGTCGGTTTTACTGAAATTCCCAATTAACTGCTATGGACGTCTCTCTCTGGAGACCAAAGACTGTACTGCTCTGCGACCTCTCCCCAAATTGGGTCCTTAGAAATCTTAAGCAACTTAATGTAGATCAGCTCCCATTGGAGCTAAAGGCCAATGTCAAACTTATTCACTCTCTTATAGTATTTCATATACGACTCTGTTATTGCACAAGTACTCTCACCAGGCATAGGTAGACTGCCATTACAATTTCACCAACAAACGGGAACAAATGTGATCAGTTTGAAACCGAGTTTGTTGGATCAAAGTCAATGAATATAGAATGTTGGTGTTTGTTGGTGTTGATTGGATCTGTGTGAATTAGCCTTAACAATGACACATTTCAGATTTCTATGAATGCAGATAATAAGTTACAGCATCTATGCATCAGGGGCCAACTGGTTAATGCTAAACAGTCAAACCTTGACCCATGATATATGACGATATACAAGATATGCGATGTGTTCAGACCAGTGTCGCTGAAGTAATCCACTATAACTACTTCTCTAAAACTACTTCAAATCACAAGCTCAATAACTTCACCTTTTTGACTACTTTTAAAACACTTATAAACACAAAAAATGAGCATATTTAACTTTCTTTTTGTCACAACAAAGTTATAAAGCCTTTATTCACAACTTTATTATCGTTTTGGTCCTGACACACACTGGGGAAGGCTTCTGATGACCGAAATGCATAAGTGTGCAGTCTTTAACAGTTTTTTATGTCCTACTGTGATTAGCATCAATATGAATATTGAATTGATATGAAGGCTTTTTAAACATTTTGTACCGAAAGAAGTGCCTTGGACATTTTCTGAAATACTAAAACCCAACCCTCATATGGGATTACTTCACAAGGTCAGTTCAACAAGTAGCATTCCAGGACGCTCTGTCTCTAAATGTATTTGAATTATTGTCTAATCTTGTACGTGTGTATGCATATACTTGTTTTATAATTGTTTGTGTATACAGTATGTGCATGTAGCCTGTTTACACACACTTTGGTTATTTTTTGTGCATGCATCATGTATGTTTGAGAGTATACTTGCGATGCAAGTCAAATCTAGCTTTCCAACTTCAAAGTAGAAAGTCTTCAGTGCTTTAGTTCACAGTTTATAACTGTACATGACATAAAGAGTCACACGTTTTAACATGTTACTGGACCACACAGCCATTACGCCGTCCCTCATTTTCTCCATTTATCCACTCTCATCTTGAGCAGGACCAAAGACAAGAGAGAGCTCAAAATGAGCCTGAAATTCCCATTAAGCGCTAATCTCCCCCCAGTCGCTTCGGCCTCGGCCCCTCACACAGACAAAGAAGTCTGAAAGCAGAATAAATTGCAGCGCATACCCAGAGCAATTCAAACTTTAATAAGAAGTATATTAAGTCCAATATTACACATTATAAGTGAGTTTCTAACGCCATTGCCATGCAAATTATGCTAGGGCCACTCAAATTGGAAGTGTCTGATAAAACAAATTATGAAAATTGTAATTCGGTTAATGTAATTTCAAAACAATCCACATGCACGCTGGCGGTGCCAACAGCGTGAGCTAAACAGGGAAGCTGAGAGACCATTTGGGTGGTGCGTCGTATTGATGAATAGCCAACAAAGCGAACCGTGAACATAAAATAGGCAAAAATGCTCACAAATTCACAAATCCATAACTAATTCTCACCATCAGAACCATTTAAGAACACAGTCTGAACCAACTGTGACTGATTTGTATCTCTAGAGGTGATGCATGGGCTGTTCAAGGTATTTTTATGTTTTATATGTAAGTTGGTGTAAATAGGAACTCTAGCGCTGTGAATGACAGCTGAGACAAGTTTGTTTTTTGTTCAGTAGAGCCCCTTGAAAGATTTGAAAGTGCTAGTCTAGACGCTATTGAAAGTGCTATATACTGATAGTGTGACATCATGACCGAGGCTCGGAGGGAGAAAGATACCTGCTGCGTTTCACTCAAAAAGAAAAAAACAACATGGTTGTAAAACTACAAGCCTGACGTCTATCAAGCGGTTTACACTGCTGCAACAAACCAGAATGATACAAACAAAGTCATTTCAGACAGACAGCTGCCAGGCAGAGCAAACAAACAATATTCTGACATATTCAGACCATTCCCTGAGAGCAGTGGTTACGGATATGTTTGCCTGTTTACATCTCCTTAGCCAAATGTACTGCATGAACACAGTCCAAAAATGTTTTATATTAACATAAGCAAAAATATTTGTTACATTACATACCTGTTACATTCAGCCCCAAAAAGTTTTCATTTTCATTGCATCACACAATAATTCCGACAAGTTGTGAAATTCTCACGACATTCTCACAACATAACATTCGAAACGGACCAAACCTTCGGATCTTTGTTACTTATGATTTGTAATTAATCCTGCTGCGAATCATTGTATAAATAAGCAAGCTTTTTCAAGCAGCCGTACTGTAAACAGCGGCATTCAGGCATAAAAGAGGTGGAGGCCTTTGAAATAGTATGTGGTACATTAACCGATCATTTCCAGAGTGCATCCCTCATTTATATTATCCCTAAATACCATTGTACAAACATGACACTAATTGTAATTACTAATTATATTCATTTTGCAACAACGTAATTACAGGCAATTTTTACGCTTATCAGGTTAATGCAAAGGCAATGCACGCTCTTACACGGCCGTTTTAATGCACCGAGAAGAAATTAACTAGATTTACATTTCCAGAAAAAAAACATCAGTCATAGCAAGGCAGCACAATAGGCAAGTTTTAAGCAAACACACATCTTAGGTTTGGTTCTGTGCAGTTAAACAGCTGCAAGAAAGAAAATTCAGTGTGCAGACTCAATTATGTCATTAATTATATCAATTACAAATATCAATTAAATATTATTTTGCATTTAAATTAACATCCATGTTGGAAACAAAATTGCTTACTTACTAGCTAATTTACTAATTTTCACATGCAAAATCTGACCCGAGAACTAAAATGTGACCCTGGACCGCGAAACCAGTCATACTTGTAACGGGTATATTTGTAGCAATAGCCAACAATACATTGATTGGGTCAAAACTATAGATTTTTCTTTTATGCCAAAAATCATTAGGGTTTAAGTAAAGATCGTGTTCCATCAAGACATTTAGTAAATTTCCTACCGTAAGCCAATAGAGAGCGTTAAAACAAACCTGTTTCTTAGCAACGGCCTGCTACAGCGCCTCTGATGGACAACTTACAAGGCCATTTTCTCAATACTGTGATTTTTTAACCCAATAATAGATGAAAAAGCTTATTTATTCAGTTTTCAGGTGATGTGTAATCTAAATATAAAAAGTTGACAATTATGACTGGTTTTGTGGTCCAGGGTCACAAATTGTAAATCATTACAATAAGCTTACCATTGTAATTCTAGGTAAGGTAAGATCACCACTGATTTCTTTAAAGGGATAGTTCACCCAAAAATTGACATAATTTACTCACCCTCAAGTTGTTTCAAAACTTTATGAAAATCTTTGTTCTGTTTTAAAGAATGTGGGAAACTAAACAGTTTTGGGCCACCATTGACTACCATAGTACTTTCCCTCTACTCAGAAAGTCTATAGTGCCCCAGATCTGTTTGGTTACAAACATTCTTCCAAAAACAACTACATTTACACAGGTTTGGGAGAACTTTAGGCTCACTAGACTGATGAATGAAAGTTTCATTTTTGGGTCCCTTTAAGCACTTTTTAACCCCAAAAAGTTATCTATCGTCTTCCACCTTTAATTTAGTTTTATAATGTGGTGACTGTTTTATTAAAGCGATAAGGCCGTTGACACTGTGCAATAATGTAAAAGTATAGGGGTTGCAAGTCCTTGTGCATAACAACACTTTTCAGCTGAGCTTCACAATACACAAGACTGTGCTTTCTTTTAGCCACTGTAATAAACAAAGTGTGTATACCTGCACATCTAAATATGTTCACACATACAGCACTGAACTGGAAACAATGCTTGGAGAAATGATCTCAGTTACGCCTATGTTGGTAAATAGGTAAATCAAATCTACTGTATGACAAAACACCAGCAGAAAATGTGTATTATAATGGCCCAGGTTAATTTCCATCACTTACAGTAGCAGTGACATGTACATATGCTTAATGTTCTCAGCCCACTCTACAATATAATTAAGATTATCATTCTGCTAAATGAAAAATGCCGCTTTAAACACTGCAGCCCAGTCAGGTGTAATGGAAATACTGTCTACTCATCATTCATTACCTCTCATTGCATTCAGCTGGATAATTATTACAACACACGCTGATGTTCCTTGCTATAGAAGGCAAATGCAGCTTAAGCCGCCTTTGTGCGAGATCTTAGAAATGTCAGTAACGTATACAGAACAATAACACATACTGTATATGAGTCGTGTAATGTGAAGCAGTTATAAAGGTTCATGGATCCTGGTGAGCCAGTCTGTCAGATTTGGGAAGATCTGGTCTGTGGCTGGTCACAAGGACGAAAATTCGTTTAAGAGGTTTTGACATGTCACCCTTCAGGGTTTATTGTTAAGGTCACCTTTTCATGCTTCTCATTGCATAACCTTTCGAAGATACTCATCTTTTGTGACAGTTTCTCATGAAGGCCTCCTGCAACACATGTTGGGCAAATGTACAAACCAGTAGGGCTTGGGGAAGGGGGTGAAAAAAAATCCAATTGTATTATATTCTGCTGTTTTTATAGACCCCTTTACTGCCGATGTCACGCTTATGTCACGGCATCAGCTGGAGGCAAAACAAAGGGAAAACTGGAGGCGGCCAATACAAACCAGCACAGATTCGGCTACATAAGGTCTGTGTTCAGGTACCTTGCGTTAAAGTTATCTTTTTCAAAAACAATCGCGGTCCTAGACAGTGAGTGACCTTACATGTTAAAATTTAATCCGATTTTTTTCTAGTCATTGTCATTCTAGCATTAGTAATGCGGTCAGGGTGATCTTTCTGCCTCCACCTAAGCTCCGCCCACAAAACCGGGTCACAATGTGTACTGACAGTAAAGGCGTCTGTATAACAAAAAAGAAAAAAGAAATGGACCTGTCAAGTTCCAAAGCTTGTGCACTATATCTCAAGTCACAGTTTTGTGGGAGCACTAGACTGAAATTTAAGTCACTATTCAACAACAAGCTTTTCCTCAGACGAAGCTATAAAATGAAGATAAAAACCACGTAAAAACAAAGATGGGACATTAACGCTATCTGAAATCAAATAGCTGTCCTTGCTGGTCTCATGACCAAATGTTCTTAATGTCAATGATGCCGAAATACAGGTAGCAAAAAATTGCCAGTGAAAAAAAATCATCATCAATCTTCTTGCTTGAAAAGACTTGCAATATAAGCAGAACACAAATGATCCACTTTTATGATGCTTTTTCATTTCGGAGGCAGTCCTTATTTACTCCCAACAGAAAAAATGCAGACTACATGATTTAACATTTCTCACTTTGTCGTCCACAGAACAAAGAAGATAGTCCTACATTTAGTCAGCTTTTTATAACCCAGTGAAGATTTTTGAGTTAAAATCATAGGATCAGTCTGCTGCTGCTATACAGCACTGTAAGGCCAAACTTGACCCGACGGTGGGGAAACTTTAGTACTCACAGTTTAGACGTGTTAGAGCTGCTGCTATGACATTCATAACCTTCATACGCATACAGTTCCATCATTCTTATACTGTCCTTATAGGGAAAAACTATCCTGTCAATAGCCCATCCATGGATCAAGGCCACAGCATATGCCACAGTTCAGAATAATGTCAAGTGACTCTGTGGTAAATGTATAATACAATGCAATGTAAGTCGCTTTGGATAAACGCGTCTTGCAAATGCATAATTGTATGTAAATGCATGGTGAGTATAGACATGGTGCTTTTCTATGTATCTCTAGGGTCTCAATGTGAGCATTAACGTTGTGTCTCTTACAGAAACATCTCATGGATACAGTCTAACATTCATAAGACTTAAAAGAGATCATGAAGTGTATTATCATGATATGTACTTAATGATGGCTCTTTATGGAACAGTTGGAAACGGACTCCATATTTCAAAACAGAGAAACTGTTAATGCAAGTATGAGGCAACTCTTTAGGCCAGGCATACACAAATGGTGCAGATTGTGATGGTCAGGAAGTTGTAAGTTTCTGTACACGTCACAAGTGAGTTTATCTGAAAATTGAGAAATAAGTGGTACATTGCAAAAGAACATTTATAGAAAAAGCTTTCTTTGCTTATGAAAATTAATGCTTTTATTGTTGTTGTAAAAGTGTAATAACAATGATTTTTTGGTGGATTTATTATTGGTATTTGTTTTACCACAGATGTTATGGTTATGGTAGTAAGACCATTCTGTAGTTAATTTGTGGTTACTAATATTTAACTATAAATGGCTAATGTGTTAATGTCTTAGTTCACCCAAAAATGAAAATTCTCTCGTCATTTACTCACCCTCAGTTTGTTCCACAAATGTATACATTTTTTTGTCATGTACTGTATAACCCAAAAGAAGATATTTTAAAGAATGTGGTAAAACATTCTTCCAAATATATTTTTTCCGAAATGATTACAGGCTTGGGACAACTTGAGGCTGAGTAAATGAATTTAGAATTTTCATTTTTGGGTGAACTATCCCTTTAAACTAAACTAAGGGTTTCATAAAGGTTTGTTTTCTTTACAGTTTGAAGAGTAACAGCAATTTGTTTTTCAAAAACAACTGAAGTATATTTTGTTCATGCTGTAAATACAGTACTGATGTGGTCATGGAGAAAAGCATATACCACCAGAGCATGTCACCACTGTAATGACTAATTTCTCCAAATAAAAACTTTGTATAATGCACAGTAAAAAATGTGTAATGCTATCAGTTTTACAAAACTACAAGGTGTTGCTTTAATACGAATATAAATGAAATATAATATAAATTGTTATATTACTAGCCACAAGCCAGATCGATAACCAAACACAGACCAGAAGTAAACTTCGGGCCATTACAGTAATTACAGTAGCTGTATTATATAGGTTATAGGTCTTCTGTTGTTTTTGTCATCTCCTGATATGTTGACTATAGACAGATCGCCACACAGACCTCTCACATTCATGCCGACAGCTCTTAAGTTTTATCGATATGTTTAAAAATATTCTAAAGGATGTACGCAGATCAGCTCGGCTCTCACATTATGCGAGCCACAACCACACAAGCATATCCTGATCATTTAGAAGTTCGCCAAACATGCAGAAATCGCACAGTAAAAATAAACATTCTCATTAAATTAAACTGATGCATATTTACAGGGTGTGTCAGTTACTAGGCTGACAAATTTTCTGTTATAAACAAAACAATTTGCCTTCAGAGTAAACTGTTTTTGAAAGGAAATGTTTTAAAACCTCATTAAAGTCACACTTTTTTTAAAGTCAGGTATGCTAGAAACAAACAATTACTGAAGAGAAAAAAGACAAAACCTGTTTCACACAAACTACTTGACAATTCTTAAAAAACTACATCATTAAAATGACTAAAATGTTTGTTTTTGGAACTGAAACCTCCAGGCAACAAAATCCACGAACAGACAAATTAATGATTGTTTATAAAGGAACTGGCAAGTGAAAAACAATAACAAAGGCAGATGATCATGGCAGGGGAAATTTCAAGTATGTGATCAATTTTCCTTAAACAAATTGCTAATGTGCCCACACAAGCAATCGCCCAAGCTTAGGGTCCTGGGAACCAAATTGTCCTTGTAGCATGTCCCAAGAGAAATTTCGAGCTGTTCATAGATTTCTCATTTAATGTTTAATGAAACAGCTTAATGACATTTTATTAAGTGTGCAAGTGTACGCTATGTACACAATACACGCATAGCATACAGAGCACATGGCACATCATCACCACCCTTGCTGTTTGACTGATGCATGGACTGACGCATGTTTGTGTTCATTTGCTTAAGTATTCATGTATTATGAAAAAAGACCTTTATATTTTGCACTAAAATAAAAAACTGATGTATTGTAAAGACAGGCCAGGCCAATGTATAACAACAGCCATTCTAATAATATAAGAAATAAAATAATTTTTAAAACCTGAATGTATAAAATCTTCAAGATGCATTTTAGTTACACACATGTAACATTTACAGTATCATCTCAGAAAATTAAAACACAGTGTTTGAAAAAGTGCTATGCTTATAAATGTTACATAATCTACATCTGATCCCTCGTGGAACATTTATTAAATTCATTAAAGAAGCTCAAAAGTTCAGTGAGGAGAAGTCAGGTTGAACTAGCGTAGTCAAAAAATTCCAAAATTATGCACAAGTGAAGCTGCTATGCCCTGCAGGTAGATGTGATGAGTAATCTCACAGCATCTAATGACCTATACGCATATACGCGGGTCTGGGCGATAAATGATTCAAACCGACACAATGTGCGAGATCCATTTCTGGTTCAGTGCGGCCCCATTTTCACACTAAACCCAACAGCGTTTTGAACGGGGACCAAATGTAAACGTGGGGGTGTGAATGTGGTGGCGACTTGTGAAGACTCCAGAATAATACAAATTCAATGAATAAACATGAATAAGAAGAGAAAGACCTTAAATGTTCATTTCGGCTAACATTGAGAGTACATTATAGTATTTTGTAAACTCTGGGATTGGTGCTTTCACCCATAATGACATGATGATCAACTGCGTATAGCTTTCTTGTGAATGCTCATTGGCGATGAGAGAAAAGAATGAAGGACTATCTTACCTTATACAACTGTATAAGGTAACACCGCCTGTAGATTATTCTGCTAATATCAATCCAGTAATCGAAAAAAGCGTCGGTCTACAAAGGATTGTGTTTTTTTAACATCAGATGAAAAAGAGAATCCTGAAGCGTCGCTTTGAGGAACAAAAGCCGGACTTTTGCTAATTGCTTTTAGAGCGGCAACGGGTACAAATTGCGAAAACTCCCGTGAAAAGAAGGCCAGGCTCGAATTTGAGCTATAAAACCTAATTATACCTCACAAAAGCAGTCTGTTCCATTTAGAATAAAAAAAGAAAGCCAGAGCAATAACAGGCATGCCATTAACAATTAGTCTCCACTGCACCTAATTAGACAGAGGAGATAAAAAACAGGGCCTAAATTTAAACGGTTAGTCTCGTATATCCTGCGAAGCTCGATACGCTGCGCTAATAACACCTAAAGAGCCACAGCACCCAGGGACGCTTCATGACTGGCCACTGAGCAGAAAGGCTATTTCTGCTCCTCTGCTTAATGGTAATAAACTTCTTGAGCTAAACTCGAGAGTTTGCAAATGGCCACGGCTCCCCCGAGGGTAAACAGCCCTACATTGTTATTCATTCTATTCTACAGTGAGTGGGGAGTAGATTGGGAAGCACATCTCCAATTAAACTTTTGTTAATGTTTAAATTCTGTGTACTTCACTGTGCGGTGATCCAAGAGCAGAGGGTTGGTTCTAACTGCTGTATGGTGAGGCCTAAAAACTTATTTAAAAACTGAATTAAAGTGAAACTGTTTAAACAACCTATTTTACTTCAGATATGACATACTGAACAGATATTACATGAGGGGAAAACAAAATGTGTAGGGCATTGTTTGGATTGGAAGGGTTCAAAATAAAATAACTTGGTGATGTCAGCCAAGAAAGTTGATTCAGAGGCAGAGCTATTATATTGAGTAAAATGGGTAGAGCCCTAAAAAATATTTTTATTCTTGTATTATGTTGATTCAAAAACTGCATGACTTTCTTTCTTCTATGCAACTCCAAAAGAAGAATTTGAGAAATGTCATACAATGGAAGTCAATAAACTGATTTCACTCTGCTGCCATGTTGAAACCGAAAGCGTGGCGGAGGTGGGAAGAAAACCGGAAGGACAGATAGAATAGAATGGTTTGGACTACCATCGGGTGTCTGTGACATGAATAAACAAATGATGCGTTTAAAAACAACGAGTAGCTTAGTGTGCGTGAATGAAACTTGCTTATGGCAGCTTAAACAGTCACACATATTTGATGGTACAGCTGTAGTGGTCGATCAGCTTGTGTGCATGCATCCTATGCTATGATTTTCACATTTAAGATCATAAATCATTTCAATAATTCCAGGTTGGTGGTCCAAAGCAAAAGCAGTCAATCTGTCCTTCTGGTTTTCTTCCCACCTCTGCCACGCTTTCGATTTCAACGTGGTGGCGGTGTGAAATCAGTATATAGGGGCCAACGTTATTTGGTTACCAACATTCTTCAAAATGTCTTCTTTTGTGTTCTGCAGAAGAAAGAGACCGGTTTGGAATGAACTGAAATTGGGTGAATGATGAAAAATGGTCATTTTGGGCAAACTATTGCTTTGAAGGTCCACTGTATGAAATTTAGCGGCATCTAGTGGTGAGGTTGTGAACTGCAACCAAAAGCTCACTCCACCCCTCTCCTATGAAGCACTACGGAGGTTGACACAGAAGTAAGATGTCGTCACGTTTTCGCTTCTTTGCCAAAGGAGATAACGTATTTACTAAACAAGTTCTGTAGAGCGGTTTGTCCGTTTAGGGCTTCTGTAGAAACAACATGGTGAATTCCATGTAAGGGGACCCACGGTGTGTGTAGATAGAAATAACTCATTCTAAGGTAATAAAAGCACAACGCTTCATTATGTAAGGTCTTTATACACTTCTGAAGACATAGTTATGTATATTATATTGCATTTCTGTCACTAGATCCTCCAAACAAATTACACACTGGACCTTTAAAAGATCAAAAAGACAAACGATTAGTTTCTCTTTTAAATAATGTTCACTGAATCGTTCACAATATGGAACCACGTAGAAATGTGTAATAAAGTAAAAAATACCCTTTGGAACTAACAAGGCATTTTTCTTAATTTAACCATAATAAGCACTATATACAATGCTGCTATTGCGACCCCACGGAACAAATAAGTGGGCTGCTTTGAAAAACACAGCTTTAACATTAACTCTTGCATTTGTGATGTTCTTGACTAAATATAAAACAGATTGGTCAAAAGCCAAAGTATTACTGTATCCAAAGCATTAATGAAAAAGCACACGGAACGGCTCCTGTCTCACTGTCGGTATACCGCAGATATCAATAAAACCATGTTCAATCCGCCCACGCTGCTTAGCAAACATTCATAAGACAACCCAGCAGTCAATTTAAAGGCCAACAAATTAAACAGAGAGCCTGTACGCCCGCTCCTCATTAAATCCTAAAACCTTGTAAATGTTAAAGAGAGTGTCGCTGGCTATAGAGCACATGTTCCCATTCTAGCACCGATTGGTTAGGCCACTGGAAAACAAAGACCGTAAAGCTATCTTGCACACCTTTAGTGGCCATTTCCATTTGGCAAGCGGGGAAGTTCCCAGATTGCCAGACCGACTTGCGTTTAACATCTCGCTAACCTTCAGACTGCTTTGACCTAATGCAACAGCAGTTTGTGTATTGCTTCTTGGCAGGGAAACTCACAGATATGCTTGTGCAACATATAGCCATATGGAGTTTTTGGATAGGCTGTCGAGAGTGCTGTTGGTACACTTTGGCGCATGCCGTCTCTCATTTTCTTCTTCTCTGGGCATAGTCAGCGCGTCCCCTTATATGGGCAATTTTCAGCAGAACGGGTAAGCAGAAGGGGTGTCAAAGCAGAGGCTGGATCTCTTGTCTTACAAGCGTGTGATGAATAAAGCCACCTGCTCTAATCTTCCCCGCTTCTAGCCTCAATTTGTCCGTATGCCTTTTGTAATAAGGCCCGTTTTTCAGAACCACTTAGTCCAGGACAAAAATAAATGTGGCAGACTTTAACCCAAGTAAAATGTGTGGCTTAGATGGAGGTCCCAAAATTTAAAGACAATTCACATTTCTTCTCCAAACATCAGTATTTGTGAGTAAATCATGCGGTATAAGTTTATCTTCCCTGTCGGTGTTTCTAAACTCAATAAGCTGTAAAGATTTAACAGCTATAATGCCCATCTGCCATCACTTGGAGTTGCGCTCTACGTTATTAAAAACAAAACCTTGTTTGTAATGCCCTCAATCGTTAATTCAGTTTTAATCTATTATTTATCCCCTTGAGAGGTAATTGATAGTATTTAACAAGCTAACACAACACGATCGGAACAGCTCAGGCAAGCCTGTGACTCAGAGGGGGGTGTTTTTTAGACGGAAGAACATCTGGACCCATATGAGGTCCTCGTGAAGGTCAACAAACTGTGAATGTGCTCTTTAGAGATGCCAGGGTTAAACCAGTGCAGAAAAGAAGAAGCTTGTCCTTTAAAACCCTTGAGACGAAAGATCAAACTCTAGGTCACTTTCTTTTTAATGTGACCCTGCAGATCGTGTGCTGCGATTTACTCTAGTTGCTTAGCTATCGCTTCTGGGTCATTAATATCTGACAGAAAGTCTGTACTATCTCTGTAGCCGTTCACACATTAACAAAAACCCTAACTAATTGACTCTTGGCTGAGGTGATCGCTAGAGATCAGTTAATTAGCTTTTAATGCATGAATACTGCAAAGTCATTAAAAGTGGCTCAACCTAGTAACTAGCATCATGAGACAGATGTGTGGCGGTAAAGTGTCGAGACCTTGGTAATTACACACACTCTCAAAGTCTCTGCCAAGTCTCCCTCTGCTTTCCACATCATTTCTCTGTAACTTAAAGGGGTCATATGACACGGCTAATACAAATATTATCATTTGTTTTAGATGTAATGCAAAGTGTATACACAATTTAAGGTTTAAAAACTTTGAATCTCCTCTTTGCCCCGCCATCCCGAAACCTGCAGATTTTTTACAAAGCTCATTGCTCTGAAAAGCGACACTTGTTCCGACACTTTAATTTTTGCAATTTTACGTGTCTAATACATGCATGAGCAACTTATAACACACCAAAGACACAGAAAAACACGCATTCGCGCCATATGACCCCTTTAATAGCAAATCAAATGAGCAGCATTAAGCTTTCAAGATTGTGACCCTTCATGCCGTGTAGTGTTTTTATATAGATTTGGTTTTACTGTAAATTGGTAAATGAATAGTGGTGTTTTACAAAAAAACACTAAAATTATTCCTCATGCCAACATCATAGCATAATTAGCAGTATGATCATGTAAACATTATACAAGTATATTAAAAGAAACAAGAGCTTTTGCTTAAGAAACGTCTGTCTTCTTTCTGTTTTACACAACTGAATGTGAGTGCGTAAAAAAAGAAAAAATATATTTTCAACAAAAGCTGAGAATACTGATCTTTTGTGAAAGACTTCCAGATCGAATTCAGAACAATGGTTATTTGTTGCTTTTGGATCTGTAGATGCTGTAGTCTTTCAGAAGATGTGTAACAGCGCCCCCACTGTATAACAAATAACATCATTTGGCGAAAAAACTTGTCAATGTTGATGAAGTGTTGTGTCATAAATGGCAGAAAAACTCATCAATGGCGGGGAAAGGAGTTTTTCTTCCACTTGTACTGTCCAGTAGAAGTAATTTCTGGATGCGTTGTTAACCATCCAATGCCAAATTTGCTCAAACAAAAAAATACAAAAAAATCCATGAGTGTAACATTTTCTTAGTCAGAGAACCCAAACAATATACCATACAAAGATTTTCTTAGTCAGACAACTTAAATAATATACCATCCAAAGACACCACATGTAAGAGGTGTAGCTGTCAAGGCATATGCTTTCACATGGTACTTGTCTGCTGGTGCTCATGTGTGGGCGACCCAAGTATGATTCAGCTCCCAGTCATAAACAGTTCTATCTGTAATAAAGAACAAAAATAACATACAGGGGGCCACATGGTGTAAAAAAGCCTCCTTAAGACATCCCACAACCGCCATCCAAAACCTGACCTCAGCTACCCAAAGCTAGGAATAAAATAGATAATTTGGTCTGTAAATGGCAGGTATTACTGCATTTGTCTTCTCTCGGAGGCATATGATTTAGAAAGACACTCGGGTAATAGCTTTGCAAATTTCCACTGCCATCTCTCCACGCTTCTGCACATCTGAGATGTTGGAAGAAAAGGTGAGAAGTCAATGACTATCCATCAAAACATCAATCTCCATTTATTTTCCTCTCAGCCCTTAAATACTAAACACGGCCACAAAGCGCTATCATGTGTGCCACCCCTAGACTCACACTCACTACAGTCGAGCAGGTCATACAGAAGGATGAGAAGCCTCCTATGTTTATTTACAATATCCACTCATCAATTTTGTTGTATTACTGGTAAATATCAAAACATTGATCGGGGCATTGATTCTAGACCGTTCCAAAACCCATTCAATAAATGACAATAATAGTGTGCCTAGGGGGTTTAATTGGATTTTCTTTTGTCTACTTTTAGGTTTTCTGTGAATATTTATGCAGAAATACAGCATAAAAACACTATAGGGTTTACAAAGGTTCAACTTGTGAGAATGGAACAGTATTTGGCACAGTTGCGTTACAATAAAGATTTTAATCTACAGTACTCTATTGTAGGCATCTCACTATAAAAGGTACTTTTAATACCTGTCCAATATCATTTCAGGTTTAAATGTAATGTATTTGTTTATGTTGATGTTTTTCTACTAGGGCTGTAAAGCGATAATCGCGATTAATCGCATCCAGAATAAAAGTTTGTGTTTACATAATATATGTCGGTGAACTGTGCATATTAACTTTGTATTTATGAACAGAAACACATACATGCATATATTTAATAAAAATATTAAATATTAAAATGAATAAACATTTACACAACATTTTAATTATTGGTAAATATAAATAAGTACATGTAAATATTTCCTAAATATGTTTACATGCATATGTATAAATACAACAAATTGTATTAATATGCGCAGTACACAGACATATATTATGTAAACAAAAAAATTATTCAAGATGCGATTAATCATGTTTATTAAATTGCCCTACTTTCTACATAAAAACTAATTATAATCTTAAAGAAATTTAGTTTACAGTATTACTAATCTTTATCCCAAGAAAACTTCATAAGCACTATTATTAGCAAATTCCAATTACAAACTTAGACTCAAAGTACATAAAACTGAGAAAATTGCAGCAATACCATTCTATTTACTTCCTTTTTGAACACTACATCTTTATGCATGTAAAGCTGCTTTGCAACAATGCAAAACTGTGAAAAGCACTATAGAAATACAACTGAATTGAACTGAATGATGTCTACTGTTGCTAAACAGGTTTTGAGACCACGTGATTAGCTTCAATTTAAATAATCTATGTTTAGCCAATATAGTCTCATTCTCTGTAAAACACACACAAATGCAGATTGTAAAATAAAGCATTTCAAAAACTAAATCTGCTTCATATTGTGTCTACAGCGATCTTTCTCAAAGCATTGGCTCTGTCTACTTTGGCACCATTCTCTTTGATGCAGCACATTGCGTTGGTTAAAGCCGAAATAATGAAACAGTTCTGTTTGATTGTGTTAAATCTAATTCCTCTCAACGACTTTGTTATAAAGCAACGGCTTTGTCTTAATGCAAAACAATTTCAGAATGGTGCACAGGTAAGTGCCAAATTTGACAATTGGCAGAGAAAGAACGTGTAAAAAATACAACTAGTAACATTTCCATTTTATAGAGAAAAGCACCAAAACCCCTCAGTCTGGTTCTTTCAGTGGCCTCATTCACCTATCACTCCCAAACACTCTTCAGAATAAAATAATATCTATATATAATAAAATAATTTCCAATGACAACATATTGAGCAAATGTGATATTTGTATGTAACTGATGTCAAGCACAGGAGAACGACTGCAATTTCTACACCTTTAACACGCACACTGCAGCATTTCAACATGCAGCGTGCAAATTTAGCTTTACAAATACTCTGCCATGCAGTTGGCGTCTCCTCGCTTCGACTGCCGTCCATGACAAGCAAAGAAACCGGAAAAAGTGTTAAAGCCTCTAGCTAAACAGCGGCTGGAAATTTAGGACATTTCTACGCTGGGCCAAATGTAATGCAACTTCCTGTCCGCCAGCCTATCGCGATCTATCAGCCGGTTACTCTGAGACCACTCTGCGAGGAATACACACATTTGAACTGTAAGCAATTAGCATCAGGGAAGATTTGAGCTCTTTAGATGTCACTTTTATCAGGAAAAATACCAATTAACCCATCTTTCCGTGTAAAAATGTCTCATCTGGAAAGCGAGACAAAGAGAGCCTGAGCGCAATTAAGCGTACGCCTCTGTGGTCAGGGACTGATAAGCCACACAATCCTGGAGATGGCACAAAAGGAAAGCAGTCACAACACACTGACAACATTCGCAGGCGCAGCCCAAACTATAATGACGCAAATGACTGGCCTGCAAAATGCCGTCGGCTGGCAACTGGCTGGGCGTATTATGAATTCACAAATGGAGCAGAAGAGATTAGAGAGGATGTTATGAAATGTGACCATTCTCTTTTTAACCGCTTTTTATGTCATTCACTAGGGATGTTGAAAATAAGAGTTTTCACGATGCAGATGCAAACTACTAATGCATCAATGCATATAAACAAATAATCTAATATTAAAAAATGCAATTAAATACAATATGTGACAAGTGTAACGGTAATGTGCACGGAAGACTCGAGGAATGCAGATAATCCAAAGTGTCTTTAATAAATCCAAGTGAACACAGACAGAAGCACATCACCACATACGTGAACCATGTATGTATAGTACAATACCGGACAATGAATGAAACAAAGAAGATAATTTATATAGCACAGATAACGAGGAGTAAACAGATGACGGGGATTAACTAATAATGTCCAAATGATGGGGATCAGGTGAGACGGGTGCAAAGGATTATGGGGAGTGTAGTCCGGTGTAAAACGAGGGCAGACAGTGGATTGTGACAACAAGAGAGATGCAACAGTGAAAGTGCAAGTGAGACGGTAATATTGAGGATGCAACGCATCGTGATATCAAAATAAAACGTGGGATTAGTGATGATTCACACCCTTATCAGTTTTGGCCTTATCAGTGCCAAAACACGTGATTCCATGTGAAATGTGTGGTTTCGGAACATTCCCAAGTAAAAACACATGTGAAAAACACAACATATGGGTTTTTACGGGGGAATTCAAATGGGATTCAGACATTTCACATGGCATTCATGTGGTTGTGAGGACATCCATTTTAAGCTGACACTGAAAAAAACAGACCGCAACTGACCGTGTGAGTTCTGCCTTCTTCCCGCACACAAGGACAGATGAATTCTGTGTCTGTTCCAGAGCGAAGGGACACAACATTATACTCAAATTACAAAGATAAACAGCTTTTTGAAAGCTTTATGGGTCACGTATACAGGGTAACCCAGTCTATCTGAGATGGGATAATTCATGACATAAAGTTAAAGGTAGAGTCCATTCTTGAAAAACATATCTGGGACCCTAGAAATCAGAAGAATCAGAATATCGTACACTTAAAATTGTTGTTAAAAACAACACCATCTGTCCTTAACCGAACACATCTCTGTCTCTAGTTAACGATGACGCATTTTGCATTTATTAATATCCCTTCATAAATCTAACATGGATGATTTTACGACTGCTGCTCCCTAATATAAACTACAAACCTGCAACGAAACCAACTCATTGCCAAGAACATTAAAAGCCACGCATCAGTTTTACTCGAAAAGACCTTCTATAAAACCTTCAACAGATTCAGCAGAGATAGAGAGAAAAAGGTTTCATTAGAGAAGATTGAAGATAAAGTCTACTTTACAATTTTCTTTTAAAGGCTTTAATGAGCTTACGAGACTAGGTTGAAAAGAACGTCTCTTGCAGAAACACTATTCCACCCTGTATTAGAAATCAAATGGTCAGGTTTGATAGCCTGACGCTGTTTAATCACACTGCTTCTATTTTCCTCACTGCCATAAGGTTATTTTCTGAGTTATGAAGTCCACTGAAGTCCAACTTTCTCTCCATCAAACGTGAACGGCCTTATCATTATTTTTAGCCTCCTCTGCTTTGCCACAACTCCTGATTATATTAATATTGATGGTGACACACTGCTGTTTTGGCTGTGGATGCCTGCAGCTACAATCTGTCAAGAGTTCTCTGGTGGCATGAGACGGCGTGTCTGTACTTGCCTTTCATCACTGCTGCATCTTCTGTGAGGATGCTGTGATAGAGTGGAGCCACCGGGCTGCGGAGGGGGTCCATGCGGCACGGTCGGGAAGCGCCGCTGCTCCATTGGAACGCTCTTAAAACAAAGGAATAACTGAGGAAGGGAACTTGTCACAATCGACTCCCAGAACACAGCCGCTATGAAGCGCCGCATTCACCTCAAAAAGCTTTTCTGCCTCTCTCTCTCTTTTTATTCAATGTCCTTGTTTTCCACATAGCCGATTGTCATGCGGCACCATGTCGCATGATAAATACTGAATGTTATTCAGATTGAACTGTGAGGTGTCCTCTGAAGCTTGCGAATTATTATTCTACGAGAATTAAAGACTTTTTACTGGCATGTTTAAGTTGTTCTTTACCGTTATAAAACGTCACGTGATGGAGACAATATATAATTTAACAGGGCCATTTTTGCGTCATGAAAGTAACGTTATCAAGCTGGCTGACACAAATCGGGGGTTTTTAAAGCGAGTTTAAGAATTTGTAGTCGCCATAAAGTTGCAGAATAACTCTTAAATTAGACATTAATAGGAATGTAACAATATCAAAATCTCACTGTGCGATAATACCTCGGTATAACGTCCACTGTGCGGTATTTGTTGCGATATTTTTATGACAAATGATGCCATAAGCATCCTCTTTATCCTCTAATCATAACTGCACTAAAACGTTGCTGTAATTTTGTAGCAGGTTTGCCAGTAACTTACTGTAGATTTAATGTACAATTTTGTTTTAAGCATAAACTTACCTAGTTTATATATTTTTCATTCATAAAACAAGACTAAATATGTTGGGTCACTTTTCTTGTTATATAAATGTATCGTAATTTAAGAAGTTTTAAATATTTTTACAGAAAACAAGAGAAAAATGGTAAGGAGGAATGTCATTTTTTTGCAGTGTTGCTGTGCTAATGCCAGTCTCTTCTTGCTCGCTTTGAATCTCAAAAGTGAAAGTGTTTTAATTTTGATTAAAGTAATTGAAAACAGTACTAATTGGAAAGTATATTACGTAGTAATTAAATCTACAGTAAATTACTGGCAAACCTGCTGCAAAAACTACAGCAGTTTTACAGTGTGTTGCTTAGAGGTATGAGTTATAGTATGAGATGGGTCAAATGATCTAAAAATCCCTTTATAAAATAAAATAATTGACAAACCTTACCTTGACAAAGGTATCATCTATTATTTTTTCTAACATTCTCTAAGTTAGGCTCGGAAGACCTATCGTTTCAAACAGTCATATGACCACAATAATATTGAGACAACTTTGCTATTGCGATAACACGATATCGATAATATTGTTACATCCCTGGACATTAATAACCTAAACCTAGACAACATTTTATTCTGCCATTTAAAAAGCTAAGACATGCGAAAAATATTATAACTGAATATATATAAAGAAATAAAATATAAAAGCTGAAAATTATATTATACAGAATTTTGTTTTGTTGCCATTAACTCATTTGTACTCTCCAGTGTTATGGGATCGATAATATTATCAATAGCATTATGCTCCTCTAATAGCACTGCAGAGGCATCAGACTGAATATGAATCTGGCGTATAGTTATTATCAGTTTAGCAGAAATATTATTCCTATCAATCTTATTGAAGGCAAGACACAATGTCTATTTCTTATGATTTTAAATGATGTTTAATTAACAAAGTTCGGGAGGAACCTAAGCATATAATCAGCCCAGCCGGTCAACCATCAGCAATCACCACTTCTACCTATCAGCTCAAGCAAGCTCTCCCATAACTAGACAAACCATCTTAACGCTGCATCTCGCCAGATAAACATCGATAAGTTTCGTTCGATGCTATGTCCGAGGATCTTTACAAGTAATAATCATGTCTCGGACGTTTCGCAACAGCGTTGCTCATAGACGCACACGCAAAACAGCAGCTTGCTTGCATTACACGGTTATTTTTGCTTTCTATATATTATTTCCAGACGAAAACCAAACTCTAAAAGGATTTCATCAACTCAGGAAGGACGTAAGGTATTCAAGGGATCCTACGGATTTTTTAAAAAGCGCTGCAGCCAAGCAGCAGGCCCGATCCGTAAAGTAACATTTCCACATACATCTTCCCCGCAGATTTGGGAAGTGATTCCGTAACCCCGCTGGTTTACGTCGCCCTCGTCACCTCGTTCGTTCCCAGATGCAATTGCTGCTGGTACGCTAGCTTGCTGCTAAACGCCGGCTCGTTGCAAACGCTAGCTCGCTGCTAGCGCTAGCTCACTGCTAACGGGACACGAGTGTTCAGACGCCAGCACCAGTAAACATATGCTAATCAGGCTCGCAAGATTGCCGTATTTCGACCCAATCCAATAACGATACGCCAATGCCAACACGTTAACGTTTCAATGGCTGTACTCTTATCTTCTGCAAAGAGAAACAATCATCTTGGGTGAAACAATTCATTCTGTCGTTCCATGCAGTCACTCTAATCAACCCCAAATTCCATGACTCATTTCCGATACTTCACAACGTATGAATAAAAACTAAGTTTACTAGTGTTTGAACTGCCGAACTCGCTGTTACTCAAGAAGCTGGGTGAGTACAATCTTTTTACTTAAAACACATTTAGCTTTATCAACTGTCATGCCGTCGCCACTGCTGCACTCAAGAATGGCATATCACTGGCCAGCACGGGTGCAATTGTTCGGCGCCCTTGTTTAGTCAAACAAACGTAGGCTTCCGGAGATTAGTAACATAATCAGCACTTCCGAAAGTTATTGCTGTCTGTATCATCCAGCGGGATATGTTTCTACACAGCGTGCCGTTCTCATTTACATCTTGCCCAAATAATGCACGCCGCCGTTACCTTTAATTTACACAATCGGCGGCACGCATCAGTACATTTACCGGTTGCTTAACCACAAGATCTCCATCGTCTCTTGTCTGACAACCTGGACACAACCGCATCTTGGAATCGTAAACCCAGCCGCAATGTTAACTCCAAAATTAATCACGTTCGACCCATACACTGCGCACAGCAATTTGAAGATATAACAGCAAATTTTATTTGAGAACGTTTGGGTGACGGTAACATGCTCACTCTCCACGTCTCACTGCTCGCGCATAAAGCTAAGCATCATGCACACACTGGAATAACTCTGCAAGCACAGATATCACCTACACAAGACTTCATCACTATCAACGTAAACTTGCAACGATCGTTTTAACCTTTGCAAACAGACCTTGTGCGTTCACTGAGGTGTCAGTGACATTTATACGCTCACAAACCTCGCCATGCGAAACTAAACATCATCGCATACCTGCCAGTCATATCTGCTCTCGGGCAGTCCCCGACCAGAAGCGAACAAGTCCCCAGACTTTTCAGTATCAGATTCCCGCTACACAAGATGACATTCGACCACAACATGTCCAGATCAAACCCCTGCTCCTGCCCTCACGAGATGCCTACGATCGTCAGGTTACAGCAGCAGGCCATCGAAAAGCCCGGGCCACGCCCCAGACCCTGCTGCTGCTAGCACCTGACTGCTTCATTACTCAGATGAGCCCATCACCTCAACCTTCCCAGCGCCATGCCTGCCCACACCGCCTCAAGCCACCTCAGCAGCGCAAGCACACCTCAACCAGCGGCACGGACCCATCCTTAGCATTCACCTTCCTCCTCTCTCTTCCTCAAGCCCGACCGCACTTCTCATTGGCTTTATTCAACTCTCAATCAACAGCCATAGCCAGCTCACAAACACCTATGATCATCAAAGGCATCCAGAAAACCCAAAGACACTAGGCAACCCATAACCTTGGAAATACTAACCAAATGCATCTCTACCCTCCGCAAAGGATACCACTCCAGGCACGTCGCCCGCACACTCGACGCCATGTTCATCCTGGCATTCTTTGGTTTTCTAAGATCCTCGGAAATCTCCACCACATCCACCTTTAACCCCCTAGTCCATCCAACCATATCCGACCTATCAGTAATTGATCCAGAGACAATGTCATACTCCATCAAGCAAAGCAAGACGGACCAAACCAGGAGAGGCCATTTTGTCTATATTTCAACCTCCAGTCACCGATTCAACCTTACCAAACCCTCCTAGCCTACCTTCACTTCAGGAAACCTCTGACCAAAGCCGCATCAGATCCCCTCTTCGTTGACGACTCTAACTGCCCGGCCACACGCTTCTGGTTCCAGAAACATATAAAATCAGTCTTTTCTCCATACCGGCATCCCAGCAGATCACTTCTCCTGCCATTCTTTCCGCATCGGTGCAGCAACCAAGGCCGCCCAAAAGGGCCTCTCACACCGATGGTCATCCAAAGCTTACAAAAGTTACATCTGAACAGACCGCGCCCTCATCAGAGAAGCACACCGGACCCTCATCACCCGAATCGTCTAGAATCAACCATCTTCCAAACTTCTCCATCAAACCACCAGTAGTAGTGACGCACCGTTCAACCCACAGAAGCCCGGCGCTCATCTCGTACTCAGCTAACCGGACCTCACCTCTCCAGAATTCAGTTTCACCGCAGCAACCGCCCCTGCAAGCGCCTGGGCTTCCAACTCATACTCCGCCGCAGCAATTCTACAGAAGCAAGTATCGCCGCAGCGACCGCCCCCGCAGGGGCCCGTGCTTCCAACTCGTGCTCTGCTGCAGCAGACACCAATTCTACAGAAGCCAGTATCGCCGCAGCGATCGCCCCCGCAGGGGCCCATGCTTTCAACTCGTGATCTGCCGCAGCAGACACCACTTCTACAGTAGCCATTATCGCCGCAGCGACCGCCCCCACAGGGGTCCGTGCTGCCAACTCGTGCTCTGTCGCAGCAGACACCAATTCTACAGAAGCCAGTATCGCCGCAGCGACTGCCCCCGCAGGGGCCAGTGCTTCCTACTCGTGCTCTGCCGCAGCAGACACCACTTCTACAGAAGCCAGTATCGCCGCAGCGATCGCCCCCACAGGGGCCAGTGCTTCTTCCCTTACTCTGCCGCAGCAGACCCCCTCATAGCCCCCAGAAACCAGTATCACCGCAGCGACCGCCCCACAGGGGCCCACGCTTCCATCTCAAGCGCAGAAGCCAGGATCGCCGCAGCGACCACCTCCGCAGATGCCCGTGCTTCCATCTCAAACGTAGAAGCCAGCATTGCCGCAGCGACCGCCTCGTCAAGGGCCCGCGCTTCCACCTCAAGCATTGAAGCCAGCATCGCCATAGTGACCGCCTCGGCAGAGGCCCGCACTCCCATCTCAAGCATTGAAGCCAGCATCGCCGCAGCGACCGCCTCGGCAGAGGCCCGGGCTTCCATCTTAAGCACAGAAGCCAGCATCGCCGCAGAGGCCCATGCTTCCACCTCGAACGCAGAAGCCAGCATCGCCGCATTGACCACCTCCGCAGAGGCCCGGGCTTCCATCTTAAGCGCAGAAGCCAGTATTGCCGCAGCGACCGCCTCCGCAGAGGCCCGTGCTTCTTCCCTTATTCTGCCGCAGGAGACCCCCTCATAGCCCCCCGAAGCCAGTATCGCCACAGCGACCTCCCTACAGGGGCCCGTGCTTCCAACTCTTGCTCTGCCGCAGCAAGACACCAATTATATAGAAGCCAGTATCGCCGCAGCGACCACCCCCGCAGGGGCCCGTGCTTCCTCCCGTGCTCTGCCGCAGCAGTCACATTTCCTATCCAATCCCTTCCAAAAAACCTCCCCGAAGCCGGTTTTCGCGGCAGCAACTGCCACAGCAGGGGCCCAAGCTCTCAACTCGTGCTCTACCGCAGCAGACACCTTTTAACATGAAGCCAGCATCAATACAGCGACCGCCTCTACAGAGGCCCGTGCTGCCAACTCAAACGTACCAGCCAACGTCGCAGCAGCGACCGCCACTACGGAGGCCAGTGCTCCCATCAATCATCCCAGCAGAAGACCCGTACGTCAATCACGCGTTCTACTACAGCGGAAGCCTCCTTCAGTCGCAGTTTCACCACCAGGGACACATAAGTAGCCTAGCCCGCTCCAGCTGGTCATGACTTCCCCATCATCACAACCTCTAAACGCAATGCTCCTTGCCGCTTCCGGAAATCGACATCACACCGATCTACCAGGCACCCTCATTTCAACGTCGGAACCTCAACCGTCCCCGGAGGAGTCTCTACCCCAGTTTCCATCTCATCAATCACATTCCCGAAGGGCCCTCATCCTCTTGTCTTCAACCGCATTCAGGTCAACACCTCCGTAACGCCTAGAATCGCATTTTGGGGGGGGGTATGCGTACTCCGGCTGCTGTCCAGCTTTCATCATGCCTTTGGGGGTGTGTTCTGGGCTCGAGCCGGTTCCGAGCCCAGCGCACTTGCCCTGACCCGGGTAGTGTGCTCTGGGTTCGGATAGATCCGGCGAGCTCGGAGCCCACTCCCTGTATAGCACGCCAAATACGCATAAACTGCATACCCATGCTCTATCATTATTATCCCTGCAACATAGCTGTTTATCTGCGCAGGTGAACTCGTGAAATACTAGTTGAGAGATTAATCTCATCTATAGTCTCATGCTCAAGCAAGCTTTATTCAGTCCATGCCAATTCGAGCTGAATGATTTATACAATAGACTGAAAACGTAAATATTCACTATGATATATGTAACTTTGCGAATATCAGTGATTGTTTAAAAAATGTTTAAAGTTCTTTAAAAAAATCTACAATTTAAGTAATGACTTTGATTTGGCTTCTACTCATTAATTTCATAGTTTACCCAAAAATCATTATGCTGTCATCATTTACTCAACATTTCAAACCTGTATGACTTTCTTTCTTCCGATGAACACAAAAGAAGATAATTTGAAGAATGTTGGTAACCGGCACCCATTGACTTGCATTGGTTTTGTGTTCACAAAATAAAAGTGAATAGGTAATGCCGTTGTTTGGTTACAAACTTTCTTTAAAATATCTTCTTTTGTGAAGAAAGTCATACATGTTTGAAATGACAAGATGGTGAGTAAATGATGACAGAATTTTCATTTTTGGGTGAACTATCACTTTAAGTCATCTAATTCAGATTCAATTCATCTATTGAAAACTCTGATTCAACAATATATCTGTGACAGAAGCCATTTTAAAGCAGAAACATAAATATTAAGTTATGTATCAAATGAAGAGTTTGTTTGCAAAAACAGATAACTCCCTTTTTAAAAATCTACAAAAATCATGTTTTTTTTATTGTGCATTCCAATTAATATAAATTAAACTGCAGTTGGGTTGCTTTGATTAAGTAATAATAACTCAAAAAATACAGCTAACACAAAAAAACATAACAACAATAAAAACCTGAAAAAACACTTCAAATATAGTCAAAAGGCTTAAACTCAGTAAGCTGTTCACAGTATATGCTGAGGGAGTCCAAATGAGTTCACAGGCTGTCGACGTCACGGCTGTGCATCCCTAAAGTCTCCCCAGTTTTATTTCTGCTCTATGTAACATCACACGCTTATTTCAGGGAAATTGCTTGCACCTTAAAAATAAAAACAAGCATCATCCAGTCACTCCTGCTGTTTCAGTTGATAAACTCGCCCTATCATCTGTCTCTGTGGGTTTTAAGGTCTGTGGATAGATTAAAAATGAGCAATAATGCATAAGATATTACTGGTCTGGTGGCAGTATTTTCACTTTGAATAGGTTTCTGGATTTTAAGTTTTTGTTTTAATAAACCAAAATAAAGACGCTGACTGTATCGCATTTACTGTAGTTCATTTAATGAGTCGGAGAGCTAAATAAAAGCTAATGCTGAAATTGAGTCGCTTTTAAACGCATTATTTGCGTTTGTGCATTTAATTTTGCTCTGAATGCCTCTTGTCTCCTGACATGCTGAAATAAGTGCCAAGGGCTGAGGAGAGAGCGGCAGCAGCGGTCTGCACTTACAAGAACTGCCACACTGAAGAATTGATGGGCTTAAACCACCATTAATATTCAAGGTGAAGTCCCTCTCAGTCTCAAACACTGTTTGGCCGGCCCTCTACTCACAAGATCAAGCTATGAGAGAGAGAGAGAGATTTATACAGATACCATTTCTCTCTCTCTCTCTTTGAAATACCCAACAAAGAGAGATAGTTGTCAGTTCAACAATTCGGTGAGCTGTTAGCCCAGATCACTGAAAGTTAAACAATTAAGAAAGAGACTTGTTTCAAGTCCATGACTGATCATGAAAAAAAACGTTCAGAATTAAAACACAGTTTTATAAATAGATCTCCCTGGCCCAACCAGCACTTAACCGTCTTCTGTTAATGTGCTTTCCTGTCCTTCATTATTCAAACGCTCTGTGTGTGTTCGATCATGAGGGGCAGTCTGCAGGACGCACGTTCTTTTAGCCTCTTTCTGTGATTAAATGACCCCTCTAATAATGACACACCGCAGACGGTCGACGGAGGACGTGGCGAACTACCCGAGCAGCAAAACACTGGAGAGACTCTGGGCCGAGACGGCTGCTGATATGTTTAATGAAGGGAGTGATGAGTTATTGATGCCTTCGGTCTCATTAGAGGTCCAGAAGTGGATGCGACAGTCATGGTGCTGACAGCAAACACAAAGGCGCTCATTGATTGTGTTGAGATGGACAGACTGTGACTTCTGCAGCCCAATCACATAACTACTGTTTTACTTGACCAGCACGGGCTCTGTTTTCATACGTTACACTTCCCGGGATCGGTGAAACTAATTACAGGCCTTAACTCCAAACCAATAATGAAAGGATTTGGGGCAAAGTGCTTACAAGACCATTTGTATTCTGACCGATTATGTTTCTGAAATTTGTTTAGCCCTTGAAAGAACCGAATGAGATGCCTGCTGTCTACGTAGGCAGGTAAAACAAAAAGAAACTGATTAGTGCCTCATTTTGAAATGGGACTACAAGTTGTGCTTCTCAAAAGCACATGACTCAATAGTTGACATTAGTGTTTTGCTAAGCTAACAAAGCAGTAAATTATACAATATAGCACGCATAAAACTGACCATTTTACTAAGCTTGTAACAATGCATTGTGGGATTGTGTTCAACTTTTGAAACTGCCCAAAATTAAAATCCTGTCGTCATTTACTCACCCTCTTGTCATTTCAAACCTGTATGACTTTCTTCTGCAGAACACAAAAGAAGATATTTTGAAGAATGTTTGTAACAGAACAATGGCAGCGCCCATTCACTTCTATTGTAGGACACAAAACCAATGCAAGTGAACGGGTACTGCCGTTGTTCAGTTAACAACATTCTTTAAAATATAGTTTGTGTTCTACAGAAGAAACAAAGTCATACAGGTTTGAGATTTTTCATTTTTGGGTGAACTATCACTTTAAAATAATGTCTGCATAGGGTCACTGGGTTTTGGAAAAAGAGCTTTTGTGTTCTGGAGGCAATTGTACTCTTGTACTTTATTTAGTTATACTGTACTGTACCATTATTCCTGCCTGTTCTCCAACTTCAAGCTCTTACTCTCAAAGGCTGTGTAGGCTGATGCCCATGAATAAAAACACTGTTGTGGAACTTTGGAATTGATGTTCAAAACAAATATGATGGTGTCCAAGTGCCTCTACAACTTGAACCAATTTACAGCATCACTCATGTGGTGTACTTAAAAAAGATTGCTGGCACGGTTTAATCTAATGGGTTTCTATTACTTCTCCCCTCAAAGTATTCTGTCAACAGTATCCATTAACAAGAACTAGTTTTCTGGAAAGTCCTGCAGATAAAAACTAAAGAAAACACTGAAGGAAAATCTTTCAAAGGGCAAAAGATTCTGTTACAGACAAAACCTCCATTTGCCTTATTGGACATAAAAAACAGTTTTCTTTTGTTTAAGATGGTGTGTATCTTTGTATATCTATTTGTATATTCAATGAACAACAGACTGTAGGTCAAAAGCGCCCGTCTCATTGTCATTTCAAGGTGAATGAAGTATTCAGACAATGTCCCCCGCACACGTGCCATCTGCGTCTGCCTGTCCCTTCTCTTCCTCCCTGCTTTTCCTCTCCACAAGGTTCAGTTGTTGTCATCTACATTATGAGAGCAGGCTTTGAGCTGATCTGGGAACAGAGCCAGGTGCCACACGCCAGTCTGGTTCCTCTAATACGCTCCATTTTAGCATAAACTGTAATTAAAGCGACTTGGCACTACACTTGCCACAGGAATTTTACAGTTCAGACCGACGGCTTTAAAGCTCGAGAACATGACGGTGTTCACCGACTAGAACTGATTTTATTCTTACAGTTTGGGATTTTTTAATTTTTCAGTGAATAAGCAGCAGCGTCATATCAAAAACAGACGGAGGTGAGATTGTTATAAGGATGGATGTTGAAAACGGGTCCTTTAAAAATGAAAAAATAACCCAACAGAGCGCCAATAACAAATTCATCCTTATCCTACTTTATCTGTTTCGATACAATAGGAAATCCTAAATCTGCTAGAGATCTAAAATGTTGCAATAAATGTTTGGGTCAGCTTTGGAGCATAAAATAATTAGAAAATGAACTGAAATCAACATTTGTATGTAAGAAATAAAAAAACACTTTTAACTGTTATCAGGCTAACACCAATCCGACTGTCAATATTTACTGTATTTTTCAAAGAGCCTGTTTAAAGTCACTTTAAATGAAGAGTTCACCCAAAATGAAAATTCTGTCATCATTTACTCACCCTCAACTTGTTTCAAATCTGTATACATATCTTTGTTCCGATGAACACAGAGAAAGATATTTGGAAGTATGCTTGTAATCAAACAGTTCTGGACCCCATTGACTACCATAGTAAAAATTGGCGCACAAAAAAATTGCTTTATACATATCTTTGTTCTGTTGAACACAAAAAAAGATATTTTGAAGAATGTAGGAAAGCAAACAGTTCTGGGGCACCTCTGACTATCTTTGTTATTTTTCCTAATATAGTAGTCAATGGTGGCCAAGAACTGCTTGGTTATTGACATTCTTCCAAATATCTTTTTCTGTGTTCATCAGAAGAAAGAAATTTAAACAGATTTATACAAAGTTGAGGGTGAGTAAATGATGACAGATTTTTTATTTTTGGTAAACTGTACCATCTACACTGAATGCATGTTATACTGTTGCATGTATGCTGTTGCAAAATGAACTACACTGTAAAGTACAGCCAATGTACATTTTGTAAAATGTCAACATTTGATGAAATATCTAAGTTAGTTTTTAATGGACAGTTTTGTTGTCAGTATGAAAAATCATTGTGACAATGGATGGCAATGTGAAGGTTTATCGTCATACACACATTTAATGCATATGTAATCTGCTTTAAATCACAAATAACTGTAATAGGGGTGACCCCAAATCGTCGACGATTCGATGCTTCGATCAGAGTAGCCTGATTTGACTACCAATCTCACAGTCGAATCTTCGCAGAGGTGTTATGCAATGGGGATCATGTCATTTTGGTTATATGGGCAGTGGCGTAGCAGACGGGCACGCACTGCGCTATTTATGATGTAAAGAAATGGTACATTTTTAGGGTTGGGTACCGAAACCCCCGCGTCTATCCGCGTCTTCTGTGCTGTGAGACCGGTAAAGAGAAGCAGCACGTTCCGCACGCACCCGCAGATGACTCGCAAATGAATGTGTACACCGTTTCCAAACATTTGTCACTTACTGAAGGTTTGGGCATTTAAATATGAATTAACACCTTCTCTTTAAATGCACGTAGTCCGTTACTTAGACTGAACTTTGCGCTACCTGATAAAAAATAAAAAAAATTAAGTAAAATAACCAAAATCACCATATCTAGCGTGGCGCAGACTTTTGGAACTGAAAGCAAGAGTGCGTGTCAGGAGGACAGAGAAAGAGTGCGCAGGAAAAAAGGTGAAAGGGACTTTTTGACTGTTTAAATGGTAAGATGCTTTATTGCATTCCTCCTTTACATGCGGTAAATGAAGTCACTTTATTGGTAGTTCATTGGTAATGAACGTGCTGCATTCCCGTTTGTAAAAAATAATTAATTATTATCGAGCAGTTTTAAAAATAGTTTTGAGGAGAGATCTGGCCTAGTATTGTATGACACAGCATTGTTACGTGATGTTTAAGGAAAATTAATTTTAGTAGGCCTCTTTGTGGCTTGTGTTTTGAAAATGATGTTCCCCTGTATTTCAGACATTTTGCCTAAACACATTTATTTTGCACACTGTGACTTGATTCTGGCTTATTTCGTTTATTTATTATAAAGGTATATTCTGTTCTAAACATATTCTGTAAATTAATGTTTGATTGTTTTTTGGTGCATCATGTTGCGCTGTACCCTTAACCAAATGGTGTCGTCCACACATGCACTGGAGCGCGCACACATACACACACGTCTGATTCGACTATCAGTCGACTATAGGCAAGACGTGACAATTCTGATTCGACTATGTAAATTCTTAGTCAGGGACACCCCTAAACTGTAATGAAATCATAGTACGCATACTTTGATTAACTATCTTTAGGGTTTTGTTTTCAGTAATGCAAATCTCAAATAATTAAGCATTTGAGCACCAGAGCTGCAAGGTAAACTGCTATTGCTGTTATTACTGTTATCATGACACACTCCAATGAGCTCTAAAAACAGGTTTGCCATGAACTAGCAATTTTGGAATTTTGTTGTAACTAGAAAAATCCTAAATAAATCAAAGCTGTTATATTTTAGCATTCTCAAAGTACACACCATGTGCCTAAAATGTGTAAAAACATATGCTTGGCATTTTATCAAACAGCTCTAATTGTATCACTATGAGATGCTTTCTAAACAGCATTGAAAGAGTTCCCATCAATACTGGGTTCTCATTGGCTGTTTTGTCTTAGTCAAAGTCATCAATTTAAAAGACATTACAACAAAAGCAAAAATTGAATGTGTTGCTGTGTATAAACTAATTTAAAACAATAAAGCATTCAAATCAAAAGGTTGGGATGCAGACCCAACTCCTAATAAAAATGTGATGTCTCTCTTAAAACAAAAAAGCAAAACAAAAACAAGTGACCCAAAACTTTTGAACAGTAGTGAATATTTTCAACTTAGACACCCACAAAACAAACTTTACAGCACCCACAGTTCACATCGAAGTTCATAATGCGTAATGTTTGTGTTATTTTCAAAACAACACAAACATTAGATGAACCATGATGTGAACCGTGGGTGCCGTGAAGTTTGATTTGCTGGTTTTCTTTTCAAATCAACAATTTCAACATTAGTCTGAAATATTGTCCAATCTAGTCAGTAGTTTTCTCCTCTCACTGCTTCAATATATAACAAGCAACTGAGTAAATGTGTGTTTTGCTTATCAGAGAGACGCACATGAGATTTGCAGGATTACTCTGGGCCTCACACGTTAAAACATAAATGACATGCAAATCTGTCTTATTATAGGTAAGCCTGGCTTTACAGACCCCTATTCAGGACAGCTAACAGCAGCAATAGACTATTGATCAGTTTTCAACGCGACGTGCTGCAGTAGTCTGTAAATCTGAGATGCCCATGTGTGCGTGAAACTGCGCGCAGAGATTAGATTTACATTTTTTCTGATATTAAAATCATCCAGCGGGCTGCTGTTGGAATACATCAGTCAAGGTGAGACGGATCCTTCATTACCGATTCCAGCGCCGACACCATCACCTACACAACACGGCCCTACTGTCGCACAGGAAGTTGATACAAAAGCACAGTGTGCAGAAAATTACTTGAGTCTGTAACAATGGTGAAACGCATTAACGTACAGCAATAACGCTCTCACTCCTACATGCTCAATAAATATTCATATAGACCCTGAACAAACAGATCTGACAGTCAGAACATGAGAATCATTAAAGTGATTAAACTGCACATCAAGTGTCTTTTCCAACAGAATGCGGATGTGCCTCCATCTATATTTTGGTTTTAAACATGTCATTTGAATGACTTAAAGGTGGTGTTTGCATAATCACTTCTAGTAAAACTCAAAGTTAGAATTCGGGATTTAAACAAAACCCTGAAGTTTCACATTTCTATGTACGACTCGGCCCAGGCTGTTTGTGCTCCAGACATGAGTGACAGCTTAAATCAAACAGCCTGTAGAGGAAAGGTGCGCTATTACTTTTCTAAGCAATCAGACTTCAAACGCTTTTTTGCTTGGTAGACAAAAAACAAAGATTGAACAAGAAACCAGAGCTGTATCAAGGGAGCAGAATATTAAGAGACGTGAATGCTTTTTTCACTTGGCAACCAATTTTTCACATTAAGCAACCATACAGAGACGTGTGCTTAAACACCCTAGCAACCACATAGCGACACCCTGGGAACCACATGATACCGCACAATTAGCGTGAAAGTTCACCCAAAATGAAAATTCTGTTATCATTTATCCACCCTTTCATCATTTTAAACCTGAATGACTTTCTTTCTTCAGCAGAACACATAAGAAGACATTTTGAAGAATGCATGGCACCCAATGGTTTTGTGTCCATACAATAGAAGTGAATGGGTGCCGGTGCTGTTCGGTTACCAACTTTCTTCAAAATATCTTCTTCTGTGTTGTGCAGAAAAAAGAAAGCCATGCAGGTTTGAAATGACAAGAGTCACGTAAATGATGACAGAAACTTCCTGCAAATATAATAAAGCAAAATACTGTTGCCATTTTATAGAACCACCAAAAGACAAATTGCACATCATTTCCAAAGCCCCATGACTGTGACTCACCATAAAAACGTTATAAAAGTAATGAATAATGTTTCCCATAACAGAGTTTCAACGCCACGCCGCGTCTTATTTCCACAACTTTTCTCAATAGACCGCCTTTCAAAATATCACATCCCACCGAGAGAAATTTGATATGAGTCACACGGCATTAGAGAGAAACCCAGGTGATTCTGATCACCCCGTGTACGTATGATTCAAATCTGATTTCCTTTGAGACTTGGACAACCCTGAACCAGAGGCATCGTGTTGCTCTGACACGCCGCGGCTCTTTCCGCCCACGTTCCGCCATCTTCTGCGTGCCTCCAAAACAAGTGTGACAAACCTCTTACTTTCACAGCTGCAAACTCGGCCTCGCTTTCTCGCACCTCTAACTCTATGCCCTGCCAAGACGATCAAGTTTCTACCCGATTTTCCGCAAGCGCCACCCCCGGCCTCGATACAAACAGACATCTACGCTCATCTCCACCCACGCTGCTAACCCTGGCTCCTCCGCGCGGCATTCGCCGAGCCAAGATGGAAGGAATTTCATCTTTAGTTTTTACAGACCGATCTCAGGGGAGAGGATGCAGAAACAGAGAGAAAAAATCGAGAAATATGTAGGGGGGGTGGACTTGAAGGGGTGGCAGTGGTACTCGTTCTTGTCTTAGTGTATCTCAGACCTAGAACTTCCCTTAGGAATACCGCTGCAAAACTGGGACAGAAAGACAGCCAGAAACAAATAAGAAGGAGAGAGAGGTTATTGATGGCCGCTTGTGACACGGATAAATAGCATTAGATGTTGTCGTGTTAGAAATGAAAACCAACAATAATAAAATTTCATTAAAAAGAAGCCCAGATCAATTTTGAATAGCTTATCCTGGCATCATATGTTGGCTTTTTATTAACAAAGATTTAAAACCATTGGTCGCCATTGACTATTACTACTATGGACACAAAACCAATGCAATTAAGTCAAGGGGGACCAACAATTTTTGGTTACCAACATTCATCGAAATATCTTCTTTGGTGTTGTGCAGAAGAAAGAAAGCCTCACAGGTTTGAGACGTCAAGAGGGTGAGTAAATGATGACAGAATTTTCGATTTGGGGTGAACTATGCCTTTAACTTTCTTGACTGTGGAGGGAACCAGCGATAACATCACAACCGAGCGCCTGCGTCACTGCGTTCACGCACGTCGCTAAGGTTCATTACGCAGTGGTATCTTGAAAATATTGCAGTGCTAAAAACCATTAAACGCCTCTTCTGTTATCTATCAGAGGCGTGAACGCAATTAGGCTTTGGAAACCAAAGGTTTTCATTAGAAGAACTGTGTGGATGTGTACATTTCAAATCCAATTAAAGTGTGAGCCTCAGGTTTAAAAAGGAAATATTCGCTCGGTGATGAGGCACAAAGCACGCATTTTTCAAAACGCCACCTGAATCGAAATGAAATTTGTTCCTGAATAACGCACCACATGACAATTATTTATAACAGAATGCGCGCAAGATAAATCTAACAGCAAAGACAGGATCTCACCCGACAAGTGAATCTTCTCAAGAGAATTGCTCGTAACAAAGAGAAGGGCTTTTACATCATTTACCCATAAGTGCAGAAATTCCTCACTTACGCCTCTCAAAACCACTCAATCTATCTCTGCAATTTCCCTGGAATGTTTCTCTGTCCGCACCATTATTTCACCATGCGATCTGCATGCAAAAGGGACAATCGAAACAACTTTGCAGACTCATGGTCTTGTCTCGACGCCGTGGGTCCTGTGACATACTGTGGCATGGCTGGAGAAAAGCTGCAAACATTACAAATGTCAAAAATGGCAATATTTTCTGCATTTCTGTGGACTATTCATGATAAACCCACAGGCCGATGCTATCCGTGACCTCACTGGCCTTCACGTTCTAATTATATCAGAGATCTCTTGCGAGGTGTTGAGCCGTAAAGTCTCCCATTGGCATTGTAAAGATCTTTTAAAACGGCCAGAATTTTTAAAGGGAATCTTGGCTGCTTTTCAAAGTCGTATTTAAATGTGTATCATTTCTGAACGGCTAGCTCTGCTTTAGATTTATGCTGTAGATTAACGCAGAGCAAAGAAGATGAGAATTCGTGGGAGGGATGTCAAACCTTTGACCGTAACTGCAGTGGGGGGTCAGGGGTGAGGGGCGTAATGGAAAACAAGAAGCTGGGCGAACGCCTTTTTCTTCCCATCTGCTGTCAAAATGTGAATCCGGGGAGAATTTCAGTTTATTTATTGGTACATTGATTTTTTTGGGGGGGGGGCCATGTCAGACTAGCAGATCACAGGAATGTTAGAAACGGCGTTCTCCAGCTGGAACGTCTAATGTTTGTTCTCTAGGCCAGGGAGGCCGAATTAACGGGATACTTTATATAAGGAGCGCTGTCACCAAACCTGATGCCCTGAAGGGCCGAGGTAGGATACATCAGGGTGGGGGAGCTGAGGGAAAGACATTATCTTGATGAAGCTCTGATCAATACAGCCAGTGTAAGCCAATGAAATCCAGATAGCATCTCTTTTAATAGAGATTAGACTCTGCAAGTTCAACATGTGCCCATCTGATTTAAGAGACGGCTCGGTCTCCCCAGTTAACTGTTTATGGTGGAAATCAATTTTGGCTTCTTCTCTGACTTGCAAGCTCAAATCAGAGGGCCAAGATCTGGGGGTGTGGCTTTCTGATATGCAAAGCTCTGTGGGGGAGATCTTCGCCATTTCTCTTTTCTTTTGTCATGTCAGGTGGATACATACCTCCTTTTCTACATATTTTCTTGCCGGGTTTTCTTGCACATTCCTTGGATATTCTTTTTACTGCAAAGTGAATAGAAGACTAAAAAATAACATGGGCGTCCGATATGGACATTAGCATGCAACAGCACTATCTGACTGAAAGAGAAAATGTTAAGCAAAATCAAGTTGTCTGTCTTAAATCATCGTCATTATTATCATAGAAATGTCCACTTTTTGGTTCCCCAGACACAATTATAAGCAGCTTACTGTCAAGTGTCTGTGCTACATGTAAAGGGGGTTCGATTTCACCTAAAATGGACGTGCTGCAGCACACAAAAAGATTTGCATGTGCAAAGGATGATGGGGTGGACACACACGTACAACTTCAGTCACTCGCACACACTCGCGGTCATGAAAGCAGCGGCATGCATTTGGCATGCAGATGTCATGCTGGGTTTTTCGCTGCACTCGCTACATTCTTCACAAGGGAAAACTGACACAGTGAGTTGACATGGACAGGTCCGTCCATCCTGCCCGCACATACACTCACCATCCTCCGTTGGCACGTATATGTTTAAGAAAAGGCAGTCCTCGCTCTGGTCTTGTACGTAGGACGATACCACGTCGATACTGTTGGTGAACCAAACCGGCAGCATAACGTCTGGTAGCCTGCCCTCCAGCAGGGTTTGAGGACAAACGGGGCCGAATTGAGTAGCGTTACGGATATCTGACCACGAGATGGGAGGTTCGGGCGGTTGAAAGCGTCGTTCCCCCGTAGGGGGCGCAGCATAGGGGACGCCCAGAAATTGGATGACGGGACCCAAGATCTCATTGTTGAGTTCTTTTTTGAATCCTCGCAGTTTGCCGTAAGTGGTAGTGACCACTGGATCCGTCTCGTCCAGTTTTTGCGAGGCAGCTAGCTGGGCGTGCAAGGCCAAGCCCAATATCCAACACAAGAACGGCAGATCCAGGCTAGCGCTGAGGCTTAGCCGTAGAAACATGGCCTTCCAGACACCGCCCAAGCGGTTTGGTCGTTGTAAAGCCATCCTGATCCCTCTTCACTACGCTAGTCCCACCGCTGGCGGCGCTACTTTATATCCAGTTGCGCGAAAGAAACGATCAAACCCAAGATAACAGGCCTTCCGAGAGCGAAGCTGTCAAAAATCTCAAAGGCTTTTCGCATGGCAAGTATTCCCACATGGATTTCTGTAAGCATCCGAACATCAGAAAGCCTACGATTTGTCAGGTTCCATCCTATTGACAATGTAGATTTCCATCCCGGCTACGCAAGAGGCAGGGAGTTAGGGGCAGGGTTGGGGGAGGCATTTGCGGCAGGTCATCCACAGATAAATCAAGCCCGGTCTCGTCGTCGGTCTATATCCTGTTGGAAATAAAAAAAGAATTCATTAGCAGTGAGGCAGATGGGAGAGCAGGTTTATTGGCTTTTGCATGCCTGCTATCAAGCAGAATGTTCGAGCTCGACGGCATGACACAGCATCTATCATACAGATCCATTGCGTCAGTTGAAAGAAGTCTCAGCCAATCGCAAATCAAATACTTTTTCAAAACAACCAGAGAGAGAAGATTATATAACACAGTGGTACTTAACAAAACAAAACAGTACTTAACAGGACACCAAACAAAGTACTTCTCATCGGGCCGAATTCACTAAACAGTTGTCACATCTGTGTTTAGTATTTCAGAGTGTACTAACCACCTGCAGCACTGAAATTATGCCTATTTTCATATAAATATAGCTTATTGTAAATGCAAAAAGTGGGCAGTCGGGTGTGGGTGTCTACAAAGAGAAAAACATCATTGCATCGCAGCTACTACTGTACTGTATATCCCCAACTTTATGATTTCCAGACATTTTTTCAACCTTACCAATGTGTGAAAACTATTTTGGGATCCTCAACAGAACAAAAGTCTCAATAAAGAACAGAGGTTCATTTATAAACCGTAGGCCAGTCTTCCCCAGTGGACCTTGTTATGGGCAGATTCGGATCAGGCCTTCGTGCGGCACGGTAAATGAGAAAAGCGCTGCTGCTTCCACGGACCCACAACAGGGTTTATGTTCCACCATAATGGGACATTTGTTTTGAGTATTACTGTACAGCCACACACAGCCTCGCCTGCCCGCGACCTTCCAACAAGCAGATCATTCACGACCAGCCCTGGAAGTGTCACTAGATCCGGCAGGAGATCCACACAAGCAGACAGAGAGCAGACAAGGCTGAATGGAACAGCAGGAACTGACCTTTCTTCCACCTCCCGTATAATGGCATCCGCAGACAGTGCTTAAAGAGCCTCCATTATGTCTGATCAAAATACGCGGCCCGAGGTCTAATCTTCTGTAATAAAATGGACCAATTTCAGTAATAACATTCACATTTTGATTCTTAAGATGTTGAAGAAGATGCTGCTGTAATTTTGATTCATTTGGTTGGAACGTCCTGTCTCAAATATTACAATTGTCCCAAACAAGTTTATAACATGGTGAAGTATGTCAAACGATTAATCACAATTAATCGCATCCAGAGTACAAGTTTGTGTTTACATGTCTGTGTACTGTGCATATTTATTTTGTATTTATAAACAATGCACACACATGTACATATATATATTTAGGAAATATTTACATGTATTTATTTATATTTTCCAATCATTGAAATTATATATAAATGTTTATACATTTTTATGTTATATTTGTCTTAAATATATACATGTATGTGTATGTTTTTATAAATACAAAAATAATATGCACATTACACAGGCATTATGTAAACACAAACTGTTATTCTGGATGTGATTAATCGCGATTAATCGTTTGAAAGCCCTAGACTCCGTTTTGACATAATTATTATTCAACCAATAAGAAATTAAGGATTACATTGTTAAAAATCACTGAATTCCAAACCAGATGAAAGAAAAAAACATTAATGTAAAGATTAAAATACATACATCTCAATACGTATATTATCATATCGCCAGTTCTCACATCAATTTGTTAATTGATACCAAATAGTTTTCTTTAGCTGCTGTATGACTAGCAGATCTCACTCCAGCCCGGCTGACATTTCTGTCCTCCTCACTTCATATTTCTAAACAAATTGCTGCTATTGATGACAGCTTACCAATGATATGCTTTAAAAACATGCAAAACACCATGTGCCTTTAATAAATAAGACAAGCAGATAAACACGGACATGAGATGAGCAATCCACTGCATCCACTCCGTATTATTGATTAGCCTATAAAATGGCCAGCGAGAGTTTACAATAGTGTGTCGGAATAAAACTGGACTTCAATAGCCTACCACGTCTGACAAAACAAGCAACTATCTAGAGAGTTAAAAAAAATGTAAAAGCGAGACATACAGTAGGGTTTGGCGCAAAGTGAAATGAGAGATAAAGACTTGAAATCTGCATCCTCTGAGAGTCCGTAACAATCTCAGCAGCGATCTTAATACAAGTGCGACCTAGCGGAAAAAATACGGCATCCGGAGAACAGACTCTAAATCTCCATAGAGTATAAACAATCTGGACTTCTTCAAGTGCCTTTAAAAATGTTTCTGCGTTTTCTCTATTGAGGTAAATCTACTCATTCTAACGGGCTGGTATTCTGGTGACATCTTACTCCTACAGTATAGCATTTGTCATGGATATGAAACTGCCAGATAATGAGATCCGACAATTTGTCACGTTGATTACTTCTCTCAAAGAATATTAGGGCGTCCAGGTACTCAGATGAGATTTCTTATGTGACCAGAATCACACTTTGAAAACTTCTCATTTTACCATCTAAAAATAATCCAAACCCTTGAATCCTGCTTTTAAGAACAGGCAGATATTGCATTTTATAAAATAGACACAATAATGGTATAGTAGTAACACTTTGACACGTCAAAGACAAATTCACATGCATTAGGAAATAACTTGGATAACCAAATCGAGTGGTATCTGCAAATAAATCATGCTAAAGCTTTTCTGAGAACTAACACGTTTCTTCACCATGCGCACAAACATGTTCGCTACCAAAGTCAATAGACTACTGAATAGACTACCAATACTACTGATTATCGTTTGTTTATCTTATTCATTTGTAAAATGAAAGTATTTCATTTCCCTTTGTAAACTAAATTAGCGCACGAGTGTGCGCGAGTCTTATTAGGACGCATTAACTGACTATGTACCCTAATCTACGCTTAAGTACTTTTAAGCGTAGTTTACTTTGTAGAGTCTTAACATGTTGACTTGACTAATCTTTTAATGAATAACATTGTATTAAAAGCACATTTAACTTTGCACTGCATAAAATAAACAAGAGCTTAACAGGAACTTAGATTTATTTAACAAAATCATCTTCATTAAATCGTTTTGTCTTTTGTAATCAGTGAACACAAGGTAGTGGGGAAATATTGTATGTTTTTCTAAATATTAATGCAACCGATGGACTGCAAAATGCAGATCACAGAGTGGGCTTAAACATGACACATTTGTACAGTTTGCACAGGTGCCAAAACAACAACACGGTTCATCACATTACCTACTGGCACAATGCATTGACAACAAGAACAAAGTATTCAAATGTTTTTGTTTCAGTTTTTAAAAATACATCTCAAATTTTATTGCAAAAATAAATAAAATAAACAATATAATGCAGTGAAGGTTTCAGGTGTGGCTTATGTATCCAAATAGTTTGCAGACCCACAGTATGGCGTATCCTTGTTGTTTGTTCCCGGTGCTTTTGACATCTTTGTCTCCATGTTTTGGTTTTCTGTTTGCATACTCCTTACATTTTCTGACTGCTTTCTGCTCGAAATCTTTGCTTTTAAACCCAGGGAATGTACTGGACTTCTCACTTACACTTTACATCGAACAGTCTCTGCGAGGAGTCCAGCACTCATACAGTAATAGAGCATCTAAATATTATTCATGTATTTGAATATAAGTGACAGACAACAGCAGCAGCACTTTTGTTTTACTGTGATTATCCTTTTATTGTAATAAACTGAAAAACAAGTCGAAAATGACATGACTAATTACAACATGACCAAACACCATAAGGGCTGAAACATTTGATTTACTTGTGTTTTTGATTTATATAAACAAAAATTGTGAATAATGCATTGTTTTATTACTTTTAATTTTAACAATTAATTTTAAATTGTGCACATGAATAAAACCATTTTCTCCCCTGTCTTTGCGCAGAAATGCAAAGCACACATTCATTTCATTTTAATATACAGATTCAAGTTGCTTGGCTTATAAAAAACCCCAAAGCTAAAATTGCTTTACTATATGCGACAATAATCTCATTTTCTCTTATCTACCCCCACACATCCACAACAGATGACAAATATCCAGCATTCAGGAGACAATATTCATATTCTTTCCTCTTCTGAACTCTTGGCATACGGGCATCAGAGGATAATGGAGCAAGGCTCTCGATGGCTGATTATTTCAGCAAACTCCATCAGAAGTTGTGAACACGAGCCAGAACGGTGAGTTACTGCGGATCAAAACAGCGGCCATTCCATCAGCGTTTGCTCAGGCCCACGCAAGCTCACACTCACCTTAATGATCTCATCTCAGCCGTAATAAGACTTTGAGAGAAATTTATAGGCCAAAGTTTATATGATTATTTGGGTGGATATGCTTAGCTTGCAGGTCAGGGAAAGGAATGGAGTTTAGGGAGTCTGAGTTCTGATTGAAAAGCCTCAAGAGTTTATTAGGCCTGCGATCACATGGCCGGCTCCCCAGACTCATTAAAAATGGACCAGCGTTTGCGTGATGGAGTAATCCATCGTATCATTAGCCGAAATGCTAACACCGCTCACGCACCACTCGCGAGCGCCGCAACAAAGTGACAGCTGACATCAGGTCTTTTTTTAAACCGCGTCTTAGCTAAATATAAACAGAATGTCTCAAGAGAAACCTGCAAGGATTAAAAGGGATAGTTGCTCTCCCTCATATCATTACAAACCCATGTGCCGTTATTTTTGTGTTTGTGGACCCTAGAAAAATATGTTCAAAAGTTCAAAGTGACCATAGATATCACGGCGCAAAAAAATGATAAAAGCTTTTTAAAAGCAATATGGAGTAGTTCACATGACTCATCTTCTATATTTCAGCTGTTGCCTTATATATATAGCTGTGCTATAAGAGGCATATTGACAGTTTTCATGAAGGCAGGCGAAATGACTTAAGTGAAAAAAAGTCATGTGCATGACTTATTTGGTGCCTTTATAGTGAATTTTCAGACTTTATTGTCAGTTTTAAAGCCTGACATTCTGTGGTCTTTATGCACTACAATAATACAGAAAAGTAAAAATTAACAAACATTAAAATAAACATTTTTGAAAATAAAAGCTGTATGGTTTGAAATGACATGAGGGTGAACTACTTTTATTTTAGGTCAACCTTTAAGAGACTGATGAGACCCTGTTAAAATGCAGAGTAATGTAACATGCAATGAGAACACATTTATCCTCCGGGACGTCTAAGGGCCGCAGATGAAAACAGGACAACACATGCATGAAACATTCAAAAATGGGTTGACAACAAATTTGGAGGCCTTGGATTTTTGTCCTCAGACGACTATGTGCAAGCAGTCATCAGTCAAACTGAAAGACAGAGAGAGAGAGAGAGGGAGGGAGAGAGAGATGATGTGCATTGCTTGTTCACACTTTCATTGACAGTTTCACAAGGCCTTCCAACTTTAAGCCACTCCCTAAAGATCCATAAACGCACGTACAGTATATGCAAATGTACACACATATACATGCACACACAATTAAGCACAGCTCATTCACGGCACCGACACAAGCAAACACTCACAGAAACGCTGATGTGTGTGACCACCACTAAGTCTTTGCATTATTCATTAGAAAAGTAGAGCTGGAGGCAGATCTGCATGCCCAACACAAACACACTCGCCCGTTTCTTCACATATACAAACACACACAAGAGTAAACATTCACACACCCAAACAGAAAGATTCTCATATGCCATTCAGGTGGTTCTGAGCAATCTATCTCTTTCCTCTTCTCAGTCCCCTCAAGGACGCACGCAGAGATGGCAATATACTCTTTGAAATGATAAACTTGTTCAAAATTTGGCAACCGGTAGAAGTTTGACTGCAGTAGAAGGTCTAGTGCTTTCTGCAACTTAAACTGGCCAAGATTAGACAGGAAAGGCAATCGGTCATAGTTTGTTTTGTTTTTCCATGTTGTTTAAGGGGGACAATATCAAAGATATCACAAAAATACACGGCAGTGAAAAATATTCATACTGTGTCACGCCCCGCAAACAATCTTACAAACAACACTTTAAAACATGTAAAATTAGCACTTATTAGGAGAAAGTATTTACCAGTTTGGTGTGCAATATGCATCAGATGGTTAGCAAAGAGATCTATGGATGTGCTGTCTGATGCGGAGACTGGGTGCAAGTCAATGGATAACTGGTGGGTGGAGGTAAATGCTATATGCACATAGGGTGAAAAGATAAATGCTATATGCACATAATAACATGCACAGTTGGAATAGACAAATAAATAAGCTTTTTAACTTTCACAAGGGAATATACTTGCTTTATTTTGTCCCCTGCAGTATCTTCATCTGTCTTTTTATACTATGTAAAAACCTACTAAAATACAATTTTGGAAAATTGTCAGTTAAGGGTCCAGTGTATGAAATTTAGCGGCATCTAGCGGGTAGGTTGCGAACTGCAACCAACGGCTCACTCCACCCCTCCCTTTCGAACTGTGGCTAACACAGAACTAAGATGTCATAACATTTGCCGAAGGCGTTAACGTATTTATGAAACGCGCTCTGTAGAGCAGTTTGACCGTTTAGGGCTTCTGTAGAAACAACATGCTGAATTCCATGTAAGGGGACCCGCGGTGTTGAATATGGATAAAAATAGCTCATTTTAATGTAATAAAAACACAACTAACTTCATTATGTAAGGTCTTTATACACTTCTGGACACATAGCTATGTATAGATGCGTTTCTGTCAATAGATCCTCAAAAAAATGACACACTGAATTAGTTTATTTTATATGTAACATTTCTATAATCTTATGTAATATCAATGTGGTGATATAGCGTCACCTCTTGAGATCCAACGTAAAATGTAATTCCTAAACCAAAAACTCTTAAAACTCACAAAACAGAAAATATTTAAAAATATAACAAAAATGTTGGAAAATAATAATATTCAGCCTATTTCGCCTGACTTCAATTGTGTGAAACCACTAAAACCTTTCTCTCTTTCTCTCTGCTGGTGCTTTCAGAGAAAATGGCTCCTCCCACACACGGTGTAGAAGGGCATCAGGATCATGCATCTGAACGCTGCGTGTGTGGGATTAGCATTTTCACATGAAATAAATTGCAGATTAGATTTCTCCTAATGCATTTGCAGACAGCCTCTATGATGTTCTCTGAGCTAAGAGGTCCTGGGGACCCCTCCTCAAAAGCAACCTAGTCAAATAACTGGACGATCCAATTATACTGGCTGCTATCAAAGTCATCATAATTACAGATTTATTGGGAAGGTGGCGTAATTTGAAAGCAGCACAAGGCGGGCTGTAAACATGAATGAGATAACCAGGTGTATCTTTATCCTGCTTTATACGAGGGGTGCCGAACAGGTTTTGAAGGCGCTATCTTGGAATGATTCGGCTAAACCCATAAAGTGCTTGACAGATTCAGTCTGATCGCATGTGGGACATCTGATTCACATAAATGTCAGATTACCCTCTGGTCAATGGTCGTTTGTTGAGGTTTAAAGCTGGTGACGCAGCGAGATGGGTGATAAACATAAAGACAATTTTCCTATCCAAGCTATGTGGAAAAGCAAGGCAGATAAACAACAACTTTGACCTGACCGGAACCAAATTCTGTGTTTAAAAGAGATTATTAATTAAATATGTTTACTGGTTTGGTTAAAAGTAAACAAAAATCAGTTCCAATCCACTTGCACAGAAAGTGCACACAACAGACGCCTCTTTTATTCAAAAGAGTTTTGTTTCTAGATTTGGTGAACATTCCACAGTCCATGTTTTATCTTTCGTCTGGAGCGAGTGTGAAGAGCAGACACAAGCTTCATCTGGCAGAAAATGAGGTGGGGGGGGCACATGGCTGCCTAGCTCTCACACCTTTCGAACGACAAGACACCCATCGATCCACACCGTCCTCACACTCCACTGCTGATAGAGAGGTGGGAAGTGGAATTTTAACTGCTATAACTACGGGGAGGTGGGAGCCAACTGGATCCCAGAACGGTGTTCTTCTCTGAAACAAACGCACCAGTCCATTTAGACAGTTTAACTTTGTCTGGCACTTTCTAGCCCTCAGAACATTCGGTGCCTGACATCCATTGCCTTTAAAAGCTTGAAAAATGTGTTTTTCGACCAAAACCCGGCCACAGTCCTGTGGGACAATAAAAATGGCTGCCAGTTTATCAAAAATGGCTGTGCGCAAACAGATGGAGAAAGGTCAAGTCCTGCCAAGCAGGGGATCTCGGACAACGCAGACCTGACCACAAGAGAATAGAAGTACTCTTGATACACTTGAGCCGTGATGAAAGCTGAATTTCCAATGGATCAAACCAACTAAAAAAAGAGAATCAAAAGACACATGGCAAGTGCCTCGTAATAAGCATTGTGTCTGTCGCGAAGGATGCCCATAAGGGAAACCACATCATAAGCTGAACATTGTTAACGGATCTCCTCAGGATTGTGGATTTCGAGGGTCTTTTATGTGCAACGTGTTTGTGTAAACTGTGCCATACAATATAATTCTGTATGATTTTAGCCAATTAAATTGCAGCTTTTTGCTTTTAAGACTTAAACATCACAAACACCAGACAGAAGATATTTATTCGAAACGTTCAGACAGTCTCGCCAACTTAATTGGGAACATGCACGTCAAACAACCGGAAATGATTTGATTGACAGCGCTACACAAGTTCACATCTGTACTACACAGTCGCTGAGGTGTATTCAAAACTGTGCCAAAGGATCAAGGCACTAGGGAATAATGAAAGGTGAACAGACTGTAGCGGGCCTAATGCCTTTTCTCATCAAATGCACGGCAAATCTCGAACCTGACAGCACAGATATGTGAAGCACACAGCACTGCGTATTCTTCAAAGGGCAACCATTGTCGTTTCCCACCAGGTTGCTACGAACAGCGATGTCAGCTATGCCTAAATTATTACAGCAAAATAATAGTTTTCGAGCACTGGAAAAAACAAAACAAGCAAGAGACAGTTAGACACAGGCATGTTTCTGCACAGTAAAACAAAGTAAAGAAACAGTGCACTAATCAGGATGTATGCAGGACGACAAATCACATTGCCTTAATCACATTTAATGGTCCACCACTATCACTAAATTAATATTCTATGTGAACACAACGTGGTTGAAGGAAAGTAAGGCATTACATTTGTATGTATCCAAGACACACCAGTTGGTTGGCACACCAGCAATATGGATTTCCAACCTGAACTCACAGAAATTTGTAACTATTTTTCGAGGTGGTTAATTCGTATGAACTCGTATAATGTGAATTGTACAAAAACGTCCATTTATTAGAAAAAGCAATAGTGAAGCCCCTACCCTAAACATAACGTCACTGGTGTGAAAGCAAACCGTATTAAAACCTATGAATAAGACCGTACAAATTCATACAAATGAAGTATGTTGTTTTATGTTATGTTTTAATTGCACTGGTCATGTCCTTGTGATTTTCACTGACACAAGTGCGGATGTGACTACTTTATAAGTGTATTTGTCAGCTATGATTAATTTATTTCGCAATGGTAAGCTAATAATAATATTTGATCATTTAGCTGTTGGGTCAGATTTTGTGACAGTAACACTATATACAGCATACAATCTTACTGTATCTCTATTTACAGAGAGCCAGTTATGATATCGATGACGGGTTTTGTCCAAACAACCAGACATACAACAGCAACTATGACATTCTCTAAAACACTCATATTATAAAGCTGTCAAAACATTACAATAAGAGATGAGCACTATACTATATTTAGACTGTAAATCTTATTATATTTGTATTGTCATTGTGTTGAATGTCTGTACTAGAAGCTTCCAACACCAAAGAAAATTCCTCGTGTGTGCAAGCACACTTGGCAATAAAGCTCTTCTGATTCTGATTCTATACAGCTGGAGGTACACAGTATAGAAATACAATCTCACACGTCACATCAAGACCACAGCTCAAAAATCCTTTCAAACCATAAACAAACACTCCCAGTCGCCCATGGTGAAATGTAAGAATTTTATGATGACACCCACCCAGCATCCACACACACGCGACTAAACTACGACGTACGCGCAGACTGCTGATTGTGAAACCACCCTGATATCACAGAATGAAGAGCACCGATAAAAATAAACAAAGCCGCGCAAATTCATCACCACGTAAGCACGCAAAGCTTTCCTATCAACTCTACCAACCAATGAGTGAACTTGAATGTCCTGACAGAAAAACGTAAGAAAAACAAAGTACATGGATACAAAATAAAACAGAAACGTTTTTGAGGTAGGGAGAACATAATGAGTGTTCATCTGAAGACAAAAATGGCCCTCGGAAACGGCCGTCTTCATTTATCAGAAGCCATGAACCAACATTAGCTGGAAGAGTCAAAGCTTCCATTATTTATGGACTGGCTCCCTCCCCTGTACACATCAGGTACCTGGTCTTCACACAGAGGGGGAATAAAACTCCACAACGCGAGTTTTTTTTTTTTTACAAAATGACGATTATTAATCATGCATGGACTACCTTTATGAAAGCCGCAAATATAATAAGTTGTCTGAAGCAATACATCGCCATAAATGACTATATAGGCTATTCATCCTGTGACGTTCTCAACGAACCGAATCAAGCGAATAAAAACATACCCACAACTGACAACCTGGTCAAGTTTCTGGTCTAGATTTCGGGAAACCATGTCGCTCTCTTCACAACATTAACGCTACGTGTAATATGGTTTCAAGGGACATGAGAACGGCGCTGGTGACGAACTATCGACAACACGCGACAAAATGTCAAAAAGCATCAAATATTTCATGCTTAGAGATGAGATACATTCATCTAAACGCAGTAGGAATAGCTCACACGGTCATCTCACGAATGGCAAGTTTGCTTGATCATTACGCGCCGTTTTCTGTCATTGCGCCATGCAGATCTGCACAAGTTGTGCCCAGAACTTGTGCCCCCCCCCCCCCATCCGCTGAAACAGAATGCAAAATGCGTTAAAATCTCCATGCAGACGATGTGCGCCCAAATGCGTTCCGATGCAAAAAGCGCGACGCGATGATGGCACAGTTTCTTCAAGACCTCATTATCAGTCAATTAATGCGAGCTCAAGTCATTTGTCGGATTAATTATAATTAAGTCGGGTAAAATGAGACTCACCTTAATCAAACACAGAGTAAGCCATTCTGATGCGAGTCAACGGGGTGCGCATTAGTCCTCACTTTAAACACATTTCACTTTATTTTATTAAAAGGCTTATTTAAGTTATCTGTCTGTAGCTCGCGACACAGAAGCAACGAGTGATAAATATATTAAATCGTGAGAAAAGCGCTCTCCTCATTCTGTTATAAGTCAGGAGATGTTTTTCTGAAGACCACAGTTTATGGACACCAGGAAATGTAGCCTAACTAGATGCTGAATGCTCGTTTTCTCTACATTTTCCTATTAAAGCAGTTTTATTAAAGTCATGTAGTCCTGAAATGCCCGAAATGAAAACAGAACAGTAAAATCCATTCAAATACACACTGCAAGTTTACCGTGCTAATATTATCAGCTCTTCTTTCGTGTCAGAATATTTGCATTTCCAATTATGTAATGAATACAGCCACAGTCTCCTTTATAAACCAGACAAGACGCTCAGAGGAGTAGATAAAATGATGGACATAATTACCATGAAGCTTTATTTCCAATCCTCTTCAGACAATCTGCATCCTTTCCAAAATGTTCGGAGTGCATCTCTCACTAATAACGGCAGGAGGAAAAAACACAATCCGAACGAAGGGAAAAGCTTAACCACGAAACATCTGAAACAGCGACATAATTCGGTCCAACTATTTCACAGAGTAAAACAGCACATCATCTTCCTAACGCAGTTTGAGACTGATGTAAATCCACAATTCCTCGCCTCGTTGGAATAACAGATCCGATGCGGTTATCACGGTGGCGGCCTGAAAGCTCAGCGCAGTGAAGGTATAAGACTCGAGGAGGTTTTTTACCCTCGTTCCTCACGATTGTGGGTCCGTGGGTTGATAAAATGCCGATATCTCCACTTGCCCTTAGCACGGAGAGGCTCTGACTGCGAGTCTCAAATGTGGAGCAAAGACGCACCTAGCGGCGAACAGAGGAACTGCAGCGCTTCGGCTAGGTATTTTTTTAAAGGGACAATGAAAATCTTTCCCAAGTGCATCTGTTTAAAACCCATTATGGCATTTGGGGCTCATAGGTTGTGTATTTTATCTCATTTTGGTTGACCAGGAAGAATACTTATCTCGTGCTTTTGGTGGAATATCTATTTGTTCACTGATAAGTTCTCACAGAAATTGGATTGTACTAATAGGTCTCGAGGGAATATGTCAGTGTTTCAGCAGACAGGTCTATAGTGAATGAGACAACTGACCCACCCCTGTGCTGTAATGAAACCCTAAGCAACCACTTATTTGAAAGTCCCTTAGAGAGGCTATCAGTTCATCATCTCTGCCCAATTTATAGACATGTTTCACAATCAAACATTTTGAAACCTGATTTTCTGCTTACCAGTGCTTTGATAGCTTTGCATGATAAAACTGTTAATCATAACAGATCACATTCACTTGTCATTACAGCTAGAAATTTGGGCTAGAATCTTAATTGAAACTTGAAGCAGGAATTTCCACATTTAATATTCCCTTTCATATCTTATGCAGGGCAACTGCTGGATACTACAACAGCTAACATATCGTGAAAAATGGTACAACAGTGTTTGTGCCTCAGTCCTGTGGCATCATCATGTGAAGTGAAAAATGCCAATTCTCATCCAGATCATGTGATACAGTATCAGATCTGGACAAGCTCCACACGTGCCAAAACACGTTCTGAATTACTGTACTAATGTTCTCAGGTCCCCTTGAGAGAGTTAAACGGGGCTTAACACGGGCTAAAAAAATAGCAATGCCCGTTTTAAAGAATATTAAAAAGCAGAGCGAGCACAAATTGTATTACACTTGAAGTGAACTATTGAAAATTAAAATTCAATTGAATCATCAATTTAGTCATTTTTATCATGAATATACTAAATTCAGGGTTTACACAAAGTGAGGATGTAAATTCTGATTTAAATGGTATGGTATTTTCCACAGTGTCTCAGTGCTAGCAAATAATCATAATATTATAATATAATAATTTATAATAATATTATTTACGCTAATAAAGGTAATTTGAAAACTCACTATAACAACATCATGTCAACGCAAACTGTTACACTACAACCAATATGGCAAAACTACATCATACATCATACGCCACCCTCCATACAGTGATAACTATTGATTCCTTACTTGCAGTGTTGAATGAGTGTTAAAGGGATAGTTCACCCCAAAACAATTCTGTCATTTACTCACCCTCTTGTCATTTCAAACCTGTATGACTTAAAAAGATATTTTGAAGAATGCTGTTAACAAAACAATTGTGCTACCCATTCACTTGCATTGGTTTTGTGTCCATACAATAGAAGTGAATGGGTAAGTGGGAACAGGTTCGAAATGACAACATGTAAACAAGTAAATGAGGACAGAATTTTCATTTAATGGTGAACTATCACTTTAAATTGTCCTTGGTCCAGGATCTAATAATTCACAAATAACATACCGGAGTTAAATCATTCTTGAAGAACATCCCACCCCCACAGATGCATTGTGGTCCATCTTGCTCAATGTCATTCAGTCTTATATCACTTCATAAATACAACATGTTTTAATTGACATGCTCTGTTTTGGCCAGACATAGGCGGATGAGCTATTGAAAGTTTTAATGCACATTTTACATGAATTTACTGCCGTCATTAAAAGTGGAACACAGACTTGACCTCTGTTGTGATTTATTCCACCCACTGCATTTAAAAGCTGTTTCACCAATGGAAACATGATAAAAGCTGAGGTGGTTTGCTGAACGCTATGCATCTAATATCTGCTAAGAGCTCCAAGCAATGTCAATTACATGTCTTCGCTTTTAACATCCAAGCCATCAGAAAAAAACACGAATCCCACTTTTAAAACATTGTAGTGATAATTCCGTGCAACTGTATCCACCATGACAATTATGTTTAGATGACAGCTTTGCGGTCAGGACACAAACCAGCCTGTCTTTCAGAGTGACGTCTCCGCTACACTCCCGTTTAACACAGAATGCATTAAAGAGGCTCTAGAGATCTCCCCAGTCCTCATACGTTTCCTCATATGTTGTCTTTGCTGTCATTCAAAGGCAGCCACCGGCAAGCGAATTGTTCATTTTCCAGACCCGATGTAGGACAAACGTGTGGCCAGATGTTTGGGGAGATGCAGAGAGGTTTTAGATGAAAGGCTCCAGCACATGCCGGCATGGCCCCAAATGGAGCGTGCCGTGCCAGACAGACGCTGGTGTAATAACTGATCCGCCTCTGGCGGGCTTGGAGATGCGGCCCTGCTCCTGACTCCCAGGGGTCACTGCTGAGGCTCCCACACTTTCTCCCTTCCACTGTGAGTTTATTTTTCCTTACAGCAGGAGGAGGAAAAGAGGGCCAGGCTATAAATAACCAACATCGCGCATTAATAGGCACTCCGTGACTGTATCTGCTGCCGAGCAAATGCTAATTACCATATGATACAGGTGCTATATCTGCTGTTAGATGAAAACAGAGGAAGCAGTCAGACAACCGGTTAGTCACTATCTTGGAGATGGACTGAACCGAGTGCTCTTTATTGGCTACGGCGGACAGGGGCCCGGGGCCCGGGGCAAAGGCACGCCGGGTACATAGACTGGGTGATTAGTGAATGGGTCAAGTTGTAATCCAGCGGTGCATTTATCAAAGTGAAAATGCTTCCATTTTTTTATTACTGCTTGTTTCCAGCGCTGTATAAAGCCTGTCCCGTGTATATCTAGGGTTGTGTGAGGATCTGATGGCAGGGAACAACAGTCACCTAGTTTTGGTATCAGTCCCGTAACCAAATTGCCTTCCAAATGCTTTTGACAGACCCGTGAACTTTGTGCGGCTAATGCAATGTCCTATCAATTGAGTAACAGCAACATCTTTTGCACATACTGTAACATATTGTGCTTGCTACCTTCAAGACAGTAGAGTCACAATGCAAATTAATCCTTTCATTTAGATGCTTGCTGTCCTATCCTTTGTTCAGTTGTTCTTACCTGCCCTTAAGTTTGCTTTTACTGTGTGATAAATCACCTTAAAGACTGTTGCCTCTTTTGTAAAGTGCTGCGCATTCAGCCGTGTCAGATTTGAATAAGAAAATGATAACGCAAAAAGAGGATCTGCCACATTTAACACGAAAAAACGCAAGCTGGCGTCTTATTAAAATGTATGAAACCAATACGACACAGGAAAAGGTGAGGAACTGTTGCTTTTTGCCATTTTTATAGACTAGGAAAGTCAGAGATGTGATGGAATAGCAGGCATGGGATTGAGAAAAATCACACAAACTGGGTTCGAGCCGTTGCTCCCACAATAGTGACTATTGTACACCCCTAGTGATTTGTGGGATCGTGTGTAGAATATGATGCACAAATTAAACCAGCGCAATGCTGAGTTAAGGTCCACACAAACAAACCCTGAGTGCTGCTTTCGTAGAATAGTGCTCAGTTTTCCACTCAATGTCTTTCATAGTAACTCTGAATGAAAAGAGTGTCTCTCTTCTTCATAAAAACATGGTTAGAGCCAACCATGTTTCAGCAAAGTGACTCATATTGATTTCTGCAGGAGTGAGACATCAGATTTGGATCTGATGCCAAAGGGAGTCAGCAGCCTATTGTTTTTGGAGCGGGGGGCAATCATTTGATATCATCAAACTGTAATGAATCTGGAGAAAGGAGAGTTGGTGCTGAAATTAAAAGCATCCTCTGCGACCGTAAACAGGTTTCTGAAGCATAGCCCCTTGGCTAAATTCTGAGACTTCTTCATCTGAGAATTCTATAATAATATTCTGTCAACACATCTTGCTCTATACCGTTTTGCAGGATATAAACAACAATGGTCCAGAAGCACTTCCTGTTCAACACAAACACAACTGTTGGAACCAAATCAATATGTTAAGCAAATGTCTTTAAGACTTAATTATATACAGTATGTAAAAAACAAAGTGAAACAGGAAGTGCTTCTGGTCTGGACCAGTGTTGTTTACAGTTTGAAAAATAATCCAAAGATGTTGGTCAAAAAACTGCAGTCAATGATGAAACAGAAAAGTATTTATAACCCTTTCTGACCAAAATAGTCAAATGTATCATTCTGCCACAGTTTCCGAAAGATCATAAATAATAATTTAGCAAGATATAGCAGCAGTTCTGATCTAAAGGTCTATTGCCAATGTAATCGAATAAGACTATAGAATGAGAGACTAAGCGTTTAAGAGCTACCAACTGCATTTTGGAAAAGCATGGCTCTTCAGCACACAAAGACTTTTTTTAATTATATAAGGCTGGTGGAGAGTCCCAGGCAGCATGGCATGTATTGAGCGTCTACTAAATCTTGTTTATGATGTCACACAGGGGTCAACTGGCTCCTAGCAGGCTCCTGGCACTAGCAAAACAAAGCACAGTTGGGATGCTGCTGTCTGGCCCTGTCCATGGTGCTGAAACAGAAAACCTCACTTAGAGGCTTTTAATGTGTAAAAAAAAACATTTTTACATTTGGCCACTGAAGTTTTTTGAGGACTGTGTAGTGCTAGTTTCATGTCCCATATCAACAAATTTTGTGAACAAAAAGCCATTTTATTAATTTAAGAATACATTGGCTACATTAGTGTCCAGGGCTGCGTTTCCCGATAATGTTGTCTCTTAGCGCGCTACGAAGACTCTAAAGGTACACCTAAACTGAAGTTATACCTTTTCTAGGCGTGTTCCCCGAACTCTACCGTTTGAGGTTACTTAAGGTAAACCTTCTTAAGTGCGACGTTAGCAGGTGCTGTCCATGGCGGTGGTGTTGAGTAGGTTGATATCGATGCCTCGAGAATCGATTGTTCACTCTACCTTGCATTATAGAGTGGGTAAAGTATTGAGGAAACAATGTTTATTATAAAGAAATGCTTTAGAAATAGTAGATATGATATTTAGAATAGTATTTTGCAAGTGTCCGATCCCGCACCCTCACGGCCATATGTTTTCTGCATTAACCAGCTACATTAACTGGCTGTTTGGCTTCACTTGTTTTTGAAAGGGTCATTTATGTTTGCCATTGTGTGTTAATGTTCTCCACAATCTGTGTAGATTCACATTATTGGCGTAAATCACTCATTTGTGTATAGGGATAAGTGTCTCATCCAGAATGCCAATCACTCGGGGGACACCCGCAATGGCATGGAAGCCTTAATGTGCCTTCATCACGTCGTGCCTGGTGAAAGGCATACGTATGTAATCGGTGGCATGACGGAGCAGGATGTTTGTCACTGAGTGAACGCACCGCCACACCGAGGTCTTTCTCAGCCCATATTCATCCCCAAACACCTCCAGAAAACTCCTCACGGCATAAAAACGAAGAGCCGCCATGTAGCAGCTGATTTTCGGGGCTGAGGGGGTAGCTCCGTCGAGTTTCTCTTGACAAAGTTGGGCCAACAAGATGCAAGAGCTGCAGAATTTGCTCCCGTGGCAGGCTAAATTTGTGTAGAATTTTCTCTTCTGACATGGTAGCCAGGGGACTAAAATAAATTTGTGCAAATACACAAACTGGCTCCGCGAGCGGCGCCGCGTTTGATTTAAGACAACTATTCGCTGTCTCGCTGCTTAGTTTGACCAAACTCCCCATAACATTCACTCCCTTTATATAGACTACGCCTTTCCTGTCAAATGGTTTGCCAGCTGATGTGCCTTGGGATAATAGGCTGTAATTAAAAACGCTAACAACCATCAGACAATTTTATTCATGAAAACAAGTTAAAGTAAAAATGTAAATTTAATACTAAATAGAATTTTATATTAAATTATCAAATAAAATTTTATATGTGAAATTAAACTGCGATGTAGAAAAACTTTTTGCATAGCGGTATGAACCATCAAAGGCGATAAGGTATAGCTAAGAGCGGTCCAGACCAACCTTACGAAAGTATGACTTACAGAAGGTATACTTAACTAAGAAGGTTTCAGGAAACACGTATTAACGATAAGGTACAGCTTAAGGTTTAACTTAAGAACGACGTAGCGTTAAGAGGATTTCGGGAAATGCAGCCCAGATATATATCACATATCATCAAAAGTCAATAAAGTGTTAGCCAAGTTTTCAAGTAAAACAACAATGTAATTGAGACAATAGAAAAGTCGACTTCAAATATTTTACAATTAAGTGAATGTTTATCTTCTCACATATTGTGAGAACTAAAGAACAAATAGACTCAGCTGAAGACCAAAAAATATTTTTACTGTATGATTATCAGATAACGATTTCTCAGAGACAGCGACACTACCTATTTACACTGCAAATCCAATGTTGCTGTGTGAAACAGGTGTTTACGGTAATACATCACCAAGAAGACAGGCATTGTGACCATGAAGTGCACCAGACTGTACACGAACACAGCTGTATGACAGCGTGCGCTCTTGCATGCAAAAACACATGTGAGCATTAGACAGTATCGATCTGTCACACAGCACTTAGAACTGAGCTGGCACTTCCCAATTACTATCAATACTGCAGAAGGACAGGTAAGGTTGATATGATTTTACTAACAACATTAAGGACGAATAAGGACTTTAAACAGATTAGTTCAAATCCTTAAAACAATCTTCAAGCATAATTCATACGTTTCTTTTCCCTGGACTAACAGTGTCAAACTTTTCTAGGAAAATAAGCACCTACTCTGTCACATCTGCAGAGACAAGTTGACCTTGTAAGCATCACCTTCATTACAAAAATGAGTCACATATAAACTTTTTTAACTGGCATCACTAGATTTTCCTGACCCTGGTGGCTCACTGATCAATGAGCATATGCCGTCTGCACCCGCCCGCGCGGCCCTGCCGATGACCCAATACATCAGTTCTGCGAAAGTGAACAGACAGTAGGAGGAGTTCAGCTCATTTTCGCATTTGATAAATAAGATCCCGGACAAACAGCGACAGGAAGTGCAGCGGAGCCTGTGTTTTTCTCATTTGACGCAAGGTCAAGCAGATCCGTCTGCTTCCGAATTCTCCGCAGGCTGTCTTTAAGACACCAAAAAAAGTAACGACTTTGAAATCGCATGCTGTCCTTGCAGGGCAGAGGTAAACCATCTTTGGTTGGTGCAGCCACTAATTTGTATTCCTACACACACAGGACGCTAGCTTGATCAGGCTGGCTTACGTAGCCAAAGCGTTCCATCTTCTTTGATGTAAATAAAGATCTCCTGCTCATTTTTTGACAGCACAAGCCGGAAAAAAACCCGCCTGGCCGAGAACTTTGCGAGTTCTCCCTCCACCTGCCAAAGCGGTGCGCTGGAGATAAAGAGAAAAGCCTTGGTGAAGGGGCTGAATTTGTCAGCCACACACTGCTCTGAGCTCCCCTCAGGTAGCATAATGAGTTTAAACTCTGTGAAAATTCAACCCCGCGCAGATGGAATAACCTGAGCAGACGACACCCCAAATGGATTTTGCCTTGAGAAAGATGCCTTTCAGCCAAAGATCTTTAGCTCTGTGTTGTGAAATGTGATAAATATCTAACCACCTCCATTCTTGTAATGGCTCTTGGAGCCGGAAAGAACAAGCAAATCTTGCGTTTCCATTAGATTTTAGAACTCTTTATTGATGTAATTGGTCTGATTAATGGATCGGTGAGCAGGTGTTACATGGCATAAGAGCTCTAATCTTTCTCCATTTTATAATTTACAGGTATATTCGTGTCTTTAATGGATGTATATCTCATAAAAACTGCCCATAATAGGGAAGAGATACACACGGCTAATCTGAGTTTTGATTTCCATCATCCTGCCCATCTCTCTGGAGGGAGATCTAATTACAGGATTTTTACAGACTTTCAAGGTTCACTCAATAACCTATTATGCTTCGACTACCATGCTACTGGACAACGCTTTAAGAGAACGAGCAAGGGGGTGGAGTTTCTTAAAAAGACCCTTAAATGTTTGCATTGTGACCTTACCAGGCGGGAGCGACTTTTGATCTTAATGATGGCGGTGGGTTCTGTGAGCCGGGAGCAACAGGTATCCTGCCGTATAATGAGACCATTAAGTCCCACAAGGCAGAGAATTTGGCAGCGAGGCCAGGCGACAGGAGAGCTGCCTGACATATTGGACAGGACACAGAAAGACATGGGGGGAAAGAGACAGAGACCCGGAGGAGAAACTAAAGCTGAAGAAAATTGTAAGTGTTATGAAGGGCTTTGGATTCGCTGTTGCCATAGATACTTCGTGGCCTTTCCGACTGGAAAGTGCGGCTGAATCAACGCATTACTGTGGCACTCTGAGGCAGGTGAACACAGCCCAAAAATCAATGCTGAGGAGGTGAGTGGGCAGCTATGCAGAACACTGGAAGAATAGTTTATTGGAAGAGAGAGCTGCGGTACATGCAAGAGGATAAGACAGTTGCTCTGACTGCAGCTTAAGGCACCAGAAGGCCGTGATGTATGATATGCGCGAGCTGCATGGGGCTGGTGTAGTTGTGAAGGTACTTTCTAATTCATCATTCCATCACAGCAGAGCCTGAGATAGGACTTCGACTGGCTGTACGCTCTGCGGCACTTAAAGCAACATTCCATCGCGACATCCATTGAAGATTTCAAAGAATACTCCAAATAATACGGTAGCCAAGAGTGCCTCCATTCTCCCTTCACTATTTCACGGTCATATACACGCAGCACGCTCTCCATAGATACAGATGCTTTTTAAATGTCAGACTGAACTCAGAGGCCATGATTAAAGCCGGGCGAGCAAGTAGCTGAATATGCTTCATTATACAACTAATTGATATGATCTCAATCGCTTTATAGTCAGCCTTCATCAAAGACCTGAAAGAAGCATGTGCACTTATTACATCACCAAACACAATGCGCTGCAGTAGACGGCCAACATGCCACCACAAATAATAGTGACTAATTGACCACTGCTGTAAGCCGTACGGCAGGCGTGACAGAATGAAGTAAACTGTGGAAATGTGGGTCAAGAACATACAGTACTGAACAGACAGTGAACAATCCCTGTGACGTTTTCCCCACAGAAATCCCACGTCACCCCCACAATTACAGCAGAGGGAGGGTCTTTGAGAATTGAGTATGTTGAGTTTTTCATCATCACATCGGCCAATCCTGACAATTACATCACAATAAATCATGCACAGCTATGACAGCAACAGAATGGACTACTTAAGTCATGAAAAACATTGTAAATTCACTCCAGGGATGCATGAATGATCTGAAACGTGTGTGGGGAAGGGGGGGAGCAATTATAACATTTATCAAATTGACTCATGAATAATAATTATGTCATGTCATTTAATTAATATTTATTAGACCCAGTAGTCTTAACCATGTTAACTATATCAGGACTGGCACTTTGCATTATGCACATGAGAGAGAGAGAGAGAGAGAGAGAGAGCGAGAGAGGTGGGTGGATATGTTAATAATTCTTTCTACATCCCTGAATTCATACAAGAATAAAGAATACTGCCCTGATGAATATCTATAAAAGTAAATATAATGCTGTTTCTTTAAAAAAAACATGCTCAAATATGTTGCATTTTGCTATGCACCAGATTAAACCATTGTGTCCCGGAAGAATATAAAAACGATTAAGGGAAAAAATACTTTGATTAAGCACACTTGACTTGACTTGTAATTCGGCAAAGCTTAAAATTAAACGCTGCATTCTATGCCGGGCTGAGGTAACAATTGGAGCTAAATTGCAATCACCCTAAACTCTATACCACAGAGAGAGAGAGAGATCAGACAAAGCACTGGGAAAATCGAAGCCACTTGCTCAAGCCGCCAAAATTAACAGCGAGCCATTGAAATGGTTTAAAAAACAACTTTCAGCAGTCAAAAACACACCACACACATCTCTAATAATTTCTTAACAAAACAATTGACTAGCATTTGATAGCGAGCGCTTCCAGAATTAGTCGTGATAAATGGCTTCTGAAATATTGTTTAATTAGGAAACAATTTATTGCTTTCCCCAGATTGTAAAAGGCCATATATTTGGTACACACCCCCCTTTGTGATATTTGGAGTCAATTTTGATGGCTATTTTAATAGCTCCTCTTTCATTTTCTGAATTTGATAAGTGATGTCTTTTTAATGACCTGGCAACGCAGCTCTTGAATAAGGTGCATAATTAAGTGTCCAGACTCTTTTATACGCCATTTTATTTCAAAGCTAAATTGAAAAGACAAATGTGTTTTCCCATAAGGTCATTTGTTCATCTGAAGGTTGTGTGATAGTTAACAATTGCAACATTCAGATGCTAGACTGCATATCTCAGCAAACTTCATTAGTCAAACTTTCTTTTGGGGTTGAAATTTCTTCTCTCCGATGTTACCTGTTATCTGTTATATATACAGTATTTATACAAATTTTCTCTCTGTGCAATTTTTTCACAACTACACTGAAGCCTGAAGTGAAGCCTCGCACTCATTAAATGACCCCGAACTGCTAAATAATAAAAAACGCACAATCCTGGTAAAAAAGGATTAGGATTTAGATGTCGGTGCAGGTTTTATCAGGTCTGTTTTTTATGAAAATTTTATGGGGTTTTTTTCACATGAGGATATCTGAGTAAGCTCCAGAAAGAGGAGCAGACACACCGACGAGGTCTTATAATTCCCAGCATGCAGCATTCCCTCCTTCCATCAGGAGTAGATTTGTGCCACTGGTTGAAGGTGAGGACCCAAGGCTGAACAAGCAAAACAAGCAGCCTGAATGTAGCTTCCAGCTCAGCATATCATTTGTAATTTTGTTACTTATACTTTCCAGATGTTTAATCTCAGTTCCACTTTCGAAAGTGTTTGAATTGTTGGGGAAGTTGTCAGTAATTCTGAATATAAGCCTAACCTGTCTATTTGATTGCCGTTAAAGGGAAAGTTCAACCAAAATTGAAAATTCGTACATAATTTTCTGTACAATTTCTTTTTTCTGATAAACACAGAGAAAGATATTTGGAAGAATGCTTGTAACCAAAAGTTCTTGGCCACCTTTGACTACAATAGTAGGAAAAATGACAATGATAGTCAAAAGTGCCCCAGAACTGTTGGCTTTCCTACATTGTTCAAAATATCTTCTTTTGTGTTCAACAGAAAGAAATTTATAAAGCAAATTTTCCTACTATGGTAGTCACTGGTGGCCAAGAACTGTTTGGTTACAAGATCAATAGTCAAAGAGAATGGTGAGTAAAAGCAGAATATGCTGAAATTACACTAAACAAACCCTACAGGGTGTGGATGGTGTGTAGCTGTTTTGCTAACTCATTCTCTGGCAGACTTTGTACTGTACAAGACTGAATACAAATGACAGCTATCGAGCACCCTTTCACTGCTTTTTAGGGCCAATTTAGGAACAATTCTCCCTCAACGTTCTTTGATGTGCCGAGGGGGATCTAAAGCTTGGGGAAATTATATTTTGATTCTGAAAATGTAGGCCTCTTCATCAAAAGGAAACAAATGATTGTCGGCTGTACCCCTGAGACACGGTTTGCAGAAACAAAACAAATATCAGGCCAATTTTCTATTTTTTTTCTTTACTGTCAAGCCGAGATCCAATTACTTTATCTGCGAGCAAAGAATAAAACGTGAGGGGGGATCATTCTCTACTTCCTACCCAATTTCTATAGCTGTTCAATATTGAGGGCACATAAATAAACATAGACGTAACTAGCAATAGTCTCGTCTGCCTTATCTAATAGTAAATAAACCAAAAAGGTGATGTTGCATTGGTTAGAGTACTGTTAGCGATGTGAAACTGGAACAAAATAAGAAAGGGCATAAATGTTCAAGTTCGAATCCCAAAGCCTGTTTCCTTTCACTAGATCACCTCGCTATCGCTATTATTAACCATCCATGCCCTAACACAACTCATGCAGACCTAAGACCTAGAAACCCACCATTACAACCCTCATGTCACTCTTACTCATTATTCGCAATTGATGTGGTGCCTATAATGGTCAGCGAGGGAACCGCCCCCTCACGCTGCACGGGTAGATGTAGCAAAGATCTAAATGACTCACTCAGTATCACTCAGTTTGGGCGTAAGATACAATAACATGCTGCCGAGGCCGTGCGGCGTCATTTGCTGTCAGGGAGGAAGTAAATGAATGACAACTTCACTGCTGTTTATGCATCCCAACAGCCTTTTAAGCCACTGCTTTGAAAGGACGAGGCATTTATTCATCACTTACGGGTGTAAGCGAGAGCGGAATGCACCTATTTGCTTTTTTACCCCACGCAACCTCGCGTCCCGTCGCATGCGCCTAGAGGACGGGCCGTGCCTCACCGCATGCATTTTTAACAGGTCCATTATTAACAGGTGCTTTGCGGTGTGGGATGCATGATTTATGCGGGCCATTTGCGATGTCGGCCTGCTCCAGTGGAAGCGAGAGAACTGAGGCTCCATTAGTGAGGGAACTGGCCTTGGCTGCACTATTGGGTATTGCGCAGGAGAAAGTCTGGACAGTAACATCAGAGACTTTGCAGTTAATGCACCGCTATCAGACACAAATTAGATCATATCCTGTTCATAATCACCAGTGACGTCCACCGCAGCGCCGAATCTCCTATCTGAACATTAATGCCTGACTTAAACCTATTTGCCTGCACTCCACCCTGTGTGAATTCTCCTTCTAAATGAGACAAGAGGTTCACCACAGGCTCTATGGGGAAAATCTCTGGGGTTACACAAAAAAGTTTCTGTAAGTTTGTGTTGTGTAACTTATGTACGTACACGCCGATTGCCAACAAAACACAGACTCAGTTTCACTTACCACGTACGGTTCATGACCGCCATCTTTTAGCGCTGGGACCGCTCCATCTATCAGTTTCAAATTATCTCCAAATCCAGCGATATGTCCACCTTTTATATATCATTCCTCATCCAAATGCTGTGAACAAACAAACACAGCTGAACTTCGCTAATGCAGTGGTCTCTCTCTCTTGCTCCAGCTGGTTGACGTGTGCGCATGCTCCTTCTCCTGCTCTCCCTGGTTGGTGTGTGGGTGTGCACTTTCAGCTCGCTCGCGGGTTGACGCGTGGACATGCTTTTCCGGGAGAATTGTCCATTAAGGGACTAAGAAAAGTTGTTACGTAAGGGAATTTCATGTTCGAAAAAAACTTTACGAAACCTATACGAACGCTGGGGGAGTGTATCGAGCACAGAAATACTACATCATATGTCCAACTTGTTTTTTGATAAGTTGACCGTGTCAAGCATGAGAAGCCAGCACGTTTAACAGTTTAAAGAAGTCAGAATGCACGAAACACTGTGGCACCCCACCTTTAAGTCTAGGGGTACTAACTCATTCTTAGGGGTGCTAACTCATGGTTTTGTTGACGTTTTAGAATAATTGTAAACTTATCTAAACTGTACAAATACAAAAATTCACTGTATGGGAATTGTTTTAACAAAAAAAATGTCCTTTGCGTTTTATCATTTTAAAATGTAAAGTGTATTTTATCAGCCAGCTTTTTGATATCACCCTCAACACTATTGACTGAGTTCCTACTTCTGGGCTTTTATTTGCTGCTTTTCCTTATTATGGTCATGGTCATCCATTTAATAAACATATTCGAAAATAAAATGGAAAATTTGAAATGGAAAAATTATGATATTAGCATTGTTATATTATTTTGTATTTACAACCAGTACTCGAGTTGAGGGGGGATGAGGGGGGATGGCATCCCCCTTTCAATTAAAGATGATCAAAATCATCCACCTTCTAAAACGGCCATCCCCCCTTCCCATCCCCTGTTATTTTATCAATGAATGTGTAAATATTACCAGTGGTAATTTACCACTATTATTTTTGCGAATATTGAATAGGCTAAAATACTGTGGACGAGGGGAACGTGCACATAATGACACGACGATTTGTTTTAAATTGACGTCACACCAGTCAGCGACATAGCAGCACAGGTGCTGGTGCCGGTGATTTCAGCATCATGACCAAGCCCAAGCGACATGGACAGCTTGACCTGAGGGACTTCGGCTTTAAGAGGGCAAGAAGTAGCACTGAAGGTAAGTCAAGAGTCAGGAATACTTTTGATATGTCACCAAAGGCGGAATCTCTGGACAGAGGCGATAACAACACAGTTAACCATGTTAGTTACTTTGGAGCTTTTTTTCTTGTTAGCTAACGCCAGGTTAGACTTTACATTCACAAAGTTAATGTTAGATTTGTCTTCTGTTTCACCTGGAATATCTTACTGCAGGGTTTCCCACAGCACTTTACAGCGGCCGCCTAAGCAACACACGCCTGCCTCCTTAACTAGCCGAAGTAGAAAAAAACATCTTTTTTTGTGAGCATTATCCGCCGTGTTACTCTGTCCTGTCCGATCAGCGGCATCTGGTGGAATGTCATTGCTCTATCTATCATCATTCGCCAAACATTCTACAACATATAAATGGCAAGTGCAAGGAAAGCCATTAGTAGCCTTTACATTTCCTTGCATGAAATTAAAGACTAACAAAACTAACACATTTTCTGGGGAAAACCCTGTTACTGGAATAGTAAACATTTCTCTAATTGAACATGGGCTAGGTGACTGCCCTCTTATTTTATAAAAAAACCTAACTTGACAGTAGGCTACTTGACTGTCTGCTCATTCTAACAAAACCATAATGCCATTGTTTTAATTTACATTAAAAAACATGATTCTGAAACTCTTTGGAAGCTTCTATGATATACTGTAGGGGAGAATGGGGTAGGCAGCATTGCAGCATTGAACTGATCCATTATTAATTTTGCTTCCCCTTTTTTGTCTTTTGTTTGGCCACCTCAAGTTTAAGAAATGTCAGGTGGTGCTATGTATTTGTATTATATGTATTATTTTCGGATTTTGTAAATGGTACATTTGTTTAATCCATTTGTTCTTGCACTTCAATTAAAATGGACATTACTTGAGAGGATTCATGTTCATTTACAATGTTTTGTGAGGTTTTGTTTCAACATTTAATAGATGAATTCCCAGTAGATTTATAGGTATCATGAGTATGAAGTTGCACTTGCACCCAGTGGGAAAATGTGTCCTCTGTATTTACCCTAACTATGAAGGAGCAGTGGTAGCCATGCCAGCCTGGGGACCAACTCCAGTTCTGAGGTGCCTTGGCCAAGATCAATGACAGGAGTATCTGATACGTAATATATCAATAGCATGCATGTTGTTTAAGAGTAATATAATATAATAATTATCTTTGTGCTTAAACAATAATCAAAAGGGTACACTGTTGGTCTCCCACCATATGCGCTGTCATCAGCACAAATGATCTGTCCCTAAACATTAAATCCAATCCACCATCCCCCCTGATTTTTTTTTACAACTCGAGTACTGTTTACAACTGATTTAAAACATTTATATATATGCAACAGGTTTTAAGAGGTTTTAATTTAAGTTAAGTGACCCCAGACTTTTCATCTGCATACGTGACTGTGAAATTCTGTTCTGTGAAATCCAGGCTAAAGTCCCAAAATCGAATTATGAGATAACAAGCATCAAAGTTTGATTTTAACAGGCAGGGTCACATATATACTAATATTTGACATTTTTATTACATTTATGCATTTGTCAAATGCTTTTTTCAAAGCAACTTGTACAGTAGTACATTTGGTCTATGCATTTATCATTATAAATATCAATCATCAATATTCAATTTTTATTACACTATAGCAGATTTTACGGCAGCTCCAGAGCAACTCTGCCAGTTGAGATGACTAACAGATCGCTTTTTCCATGTATTATAGACCTTCTTGGGTGCACCTGGTTCCTACTGGTGGCAGCCCAAACCTCACCCAGCACAAATCACAAAACTCCCCCAATCCTGCATGTCTTTTCATGCCTGCACTCTTTTTTTTAAATAGCAGTCGGTGAAAGGCCTCCTGTCCTTTTCTTTCATCAGAAAACACATAGTGTTCACCTCTAACCTCCTCTGAGATCCATTTCAATAAAGCTCCAAACTGTCAAAGTCCTTCTCCCAGCACTCTCGCTGGAAACGCGAGCTGATTGGATGATCTCAGAATAAGCCCCAGCGGGTGCTTTGGCTGTGCCTGCCCCACTCATCCTCCTCCTCTATTTCGCACACACCACCACACTTTATTACATCCCTACTTCCTGTGACGGCCTGCCGCCCGTCCCCAAGTGGGCAGACTGACATTTTCAAATCGTACCTTACCTGGCTTGATGTGATGGCCAGTTCAAACCCAACTGTTCCTCAGTCTCTCTCTTGTGGAGTATCAATAGGCTCAGACTGGTCCAAATCACTCTGCCTTTTTACAGGGCCCGCTGAACTGAAGAGGACAGGACCACGTCTCCTGCAGGGTCTCACTGCTCCAAGATTGAATGCTACATCCTGCAATTTACGTTATAGAAAGTGGCCGAGGTCCCCCCGCCTGTCAAACATGGATTTGTTTTTAGGCAATGAGCAGTTCCGACTTCATATCAGGATGTCAGAATATCATCTAATCAATTTTGCCCGAATGTGGCCACCCATCTGTTAACCCTTGACATCTTTCTTTTATGTCTCATTTTCTTCATTTATCTTTCGCTATCCACCACACTCCTGCGTTTTTCCCCCTGTTCTCTCTTTCTGCTGCCGCTTCAATTTTCAGCTCTGACCCGAGGCAAACAATGTTTTGCACCAAATTCTCCCACTCAATTAGCTGGCCGCCTGTCTGTTGTTGATTTGTCACAGTGTTGGGGTGTTGGGTTGCTTCGTAACAAATGCGGTTAACCGTAAGATGTGAGGTGCATGTTAAGTGAGCTGCTGGGATGGCTCAGGCTTTAAAGCGCTTCATCTGGATTGGTGTCATGTGACGGCACAGCCGAACACATGCTGATACACGGCAAACTGAAGACACCATGTCTGATATTACGAATAACAAGTTGTTGTTTATAAGACTACTACTCCAAATGATATGAACTTTAACAATTGTGCCAAGGTTGTAAACTTGCAGTTCTTTTTTTTTTTTAAAGCTTTAAACAATTTTCCTTTGTGGAAGCACTTTTTTAATATTAATCTTCTGGTGTTAAAATGATATTTTAGTCAATAAATGGGTACGTTTTTATCTGATACTCTCCATTATAGACGCAGAGACATGGTCAACATCAGAACCCACAACTGTCTGTCCTTATTTAGCTCGAATCTTTGGCAAAAACATCCACTGTGAGTGTTAAATAAAGTTAGATTATTGCATACTACTGTATGTTCTTTTTGTGTCGTTTAAAAGCACATGCTCCCTGTGAAACATTAAATAAAAACCCTTCTCTCAAGACTCTTCTGCTGATGCATGAGAAACTTTCTCAAATGAAAAGAAAAGAGATTTTTTTTAATCGAACATCTCAAGTCTCAATCTGTCACATCTCAACACATTAAAGATCTTGGAGGAAACCTGTCTTCAAATCATACTCTCCTGCTCCTAGAGTAAAGAAAAATGTAGAAGCATTTCAGCCCTCTTTAATATAACCGATATGCTCAGACCTCTGAATTCCTAAAGCCCAAATCCTACCTAATTTCACACAAATTAGACTCCCTGAAAGTGTGCTGTTGCAAATATTTGTCACAATATATCTGTTCACGTCCATGACTTTTGTATATCACAGTCAGGGGGGTAATTTAACACCAGACACATGGGTATGCTTTCACAGTAATGATTGATTTCGCCTTATCTACCAGCCACTGTGACGGGTGACCGCTCTTAGATTGGCCTTGGCAAGAAATACAACAACATGCTCTTGTTGAAGCAACACATTTGATTATATGCTGATACAGGCACACGTCTGATTGGCTGCTTGTCCCCCGAATCATTAGTGCCACTCCATTACACATGCAGGCAGCGAGAGCTCTTCACACACACGCACGCACACACACACACACACACACAAACATGTACTGTATGTCAGAGGTCTCTGACAATACTACAAACAGCAGTAGTTCGTCTGTAAACTTGACTAAGTAAACAGTCAAGAACTGATAAATCTAGGAACAGTATTAATTCAAATGAATTTCTGTATGAGAAAATGATTCTATATTTGACAGATAAGAAATATGGATCACAAAATTCAGCATTTGCCATTTTCAAGTTCATCCCTCTAATGACGATACTTGAGGTGCAGCATGAAACGAAAGATGTGATTGGTTTCTTAATTATGAGTGAAAGATCTTATAGAGTGATGTAGGGGAGGGCTTAATTTCGTCCTTATGGATTTTATCAGATTGTTGAAAGTTGGAAGCCTGTACCATTGGACAGTCAATAAAGACCCGCCCAAGATATGCTTTTATGAAAGGGTACATGAAACAAATAATGAGGACAACTAAAAAAATCTATTTAAAAAGAACAACTTTCACTTTCAACAATTTCATGATGACTTTAAGACCTGATTAAGTTAACACGTCAACAGTGACAACACATAATTTAGGATACATGTGATTGCTCAAAGATCCCACACCCACTTTGATCATTCCAACAGATTTGCAATTAGAAAATGTATGTTTAACGTCATAGCTGCACACCTGAAATGCAGACATAATGGCAAATCAAAGAGTATATTCAAGCTTGTCTGATTAGAAGGATCCAGACAGCTTCTCATCCGCAGGGCGTTTACTTACTTTTGCGGTCTCCGGCGGTTTGTTTTGTAGCCTCTGGGGTTGTAAAGCTCTGCTGCTGTCACACTTTGGCATATGTAATGCCACAAATCTTCACTTTTCTATTCAGCAAAAAGAAATGTAAAAATAACCAGCCTCTCTAGCTATTGCTGCATTAATCTGACCTGATACAATCCCGAAGTGAACAAGTCTGCTCATGATGAGCGTTTTATTCACGTAACCTGGCTGGGCTTTCCACTTTCTCTAGATTGTTAACTTTCTTAAATCCCTGCTCTGTCTTTCACTCCCTCAAGGGTTAAGTCAGACCGCTTTAGTCTGACAACCGAAACGACAACAATCCTGCCAATTTAACTCAAAACTGCTCGGAACCGTTCGGCGCAAATCACTTAAAATGTCCCCCAATTTAATTTGCACTCGTGCGTCTGCTTCCAGCAACCTGCCAAAAGTTAATGCAAATCCTGTACCGCTATCGTTTGCAAACACGCACAAAGCAAGCTAAACCATGAGCCTGACTTGGGTGCGATATCGCACCGTGCAAACAGCGGAATATAATCGCGTTATTGTCTGCGCACTCCTCTTTCTCAAAACCGGCCTACCTGTAATCTGACGCAACAACGGCGACCGAGAGAAAAATGAACAAGTGCTCCCATGCGCCTAGAAAAATTTGCTTTTTTCACTTAAAAGATATCAAGTGTAAAAGTCGAATGCACGGATGCACGGATGCAATTTATTAGTCTGCTTAATGGATTATATTTTGGTGTGAAACCAATTTTGTGCAAATTAAATCTTAATGTTGCGCAGTGGCAGAGGTGTTGACACAAGGTTATTTTATTCTCTACCGAGCATGACAGCCACTAAAGTCTCGGTGGGTTTGACTGTCCCTCTCATTTAGCACAACATCGTTCTGAGACCTTCAACCATGTTTTAAATATCAAACTTTCGATGCCATGAAAACATTAACGTCTTGTCATCCAATCAAATAGTTGCATTAGAGTAGAGAGGAAACCATAAACCTGTTGAGTCCAGAAATGTAAACACATCTTCAATTTGTTTGCTTTACCTCAAGATTATGAAAAAAATCGAAATATGTGTATTTACCCACATATATTTACTGTGGCCATTCATGTGCACCTCAACTACACTACATACAACGATAAATCCCATAACCCTAAAAATGTAAGTGTGCTATTCATTTTTATTACTATGCAGTATGTGGAGAGAGTAGCAACTGTGCCGTGTTTTATAGTTCACTGCTCGGGAAGCACTGGATATTAGTATTCATCTGGCCCCGGACCTGTGCCTCAGAAGTCTGGACACAGCAGAAAGCTGGGGGTGAATCATTGCTTGCCCTCGGGGTTCTGGCAGCACCCACGATCCCTCTCGCTGGAGAGCCACCACACGACCACGCACGGCCCCCCTGACGAGAGCAGAGCAAACAAACATCAGCGCGCCTGAAGAGCCCAGTCAGAACCGATGAAGAGCTCACTCCTCAGCCGGTACACGCACATTAAAGATGCCGTGTCCACAGAGGGAGAAATACAAAGGCCGCCGGAGCCTGTTTAATGCTTATAGAGGCCTCTTAAAATCCGTGCTACGAAAACAACAGTGTCCTTTCTCAGCTCCCTCAGAGGCGGTCTGTCTAAAGCGCTCTCAACATTCTTTTTATAGAGCCATTTAGGAAGCTTTGGTTGATGTCTCATGCATATATTCTATTGATTAGCTCTGTGTGTTGGTCACCAAACCAGCCCAGGAGGGAATGATGTTTTTGTGTGCAACCGTGCACTTGTTTTATTTTTAGAGGGAACCTCACAAGGTGCTCTTGGCTCAAGCAGGATCCACGATGCATCTCGGCTTTGCTCGGCTGCGTGTTGGGAGGACTTCGCTCTGCGGGACGCGCTGTTTTCATTTGGGTCATAAATCAATAGAGCAGACATTTCACGCAGTGAGCAGACCTGCCAAATACAACATCAAAGCAGTTTATTGTATACGGCATTTTACAGTCAATAAACAAATGTGCCGGTGTTGAGCGCAGCAGCAGCACTCAGCCTGATGTGTTTGGCACGTGTGCGCATGAAAACTTTGGTGCAGATTATGCATACGTGCATGCAGGTAAAGGCATCTTTGATTAATGTTGTTTCAGGTGCAGTCTCACTAAATGTTATGTGCGTCTACCAGGAAAGTGTATGTCATTTGATCAGACATTTTCGTTCTTTGAAGCAAGTACACATGCATGGATTTGTGAGTGTAAAATAATGCTTTCAGTTAGGCCTACTGAAATATTATTGAAAAAAGAATGAATATAATAAACACTAAGTGTTGTTACGTTGTTATACTGTATGTAAAGCCAATGCATATGTTTAAAGTATGTGCATTTACTCTATGTCACACATATGTATAGTAAGTATAGTTTTTTAGTTTAGGCTTAGATTCAGTTAGTTTAAAGTATGTAGTGTCTATTTACACTGAGTACAAATAGCCCGCCTTGTTGGCAGAGACTATTTACACTAGCTCCGTCCACCAATATGTGATTGGAATAGAGAAAGTGTAAGATTGACGCCATTTCAAATAGTGACTCGAGTGGCATAAAGTCTATAAAGCATGGCATGGGAGACGGGGGTTCTAATCCCGCTGAAAACCTTCTTTAACCTTTTTTATTACTTTACAGATCATAAAGGCATTTGTTTTCAATAAAATTGATATAAGACTTAAAATTCATTTTTATTCATAAACTTTAGGTTTAGGGTATGGTTAGGGGTAGGTATAAGGCTTTAATGTCTCAATAAGTTGCCATCATTTTAATATTTTTTATAAATATAATGATTTACTGTCTGTTATTATTGCATAATGTTTAATGCACAACAATACTGAGGTGCAAATAGTAAAGTTATCTGCCACTATTTATAAGTAAAAAGCATCTAACTACTATTTCTACTTAATCCAAAGAAAATAGGCCCTACGTCTATTTTGGTTAGTAAATAGCATATCGCTAAGAAATGCTGCTATTTTCACTTAGTGTAAACAGAACTTACTACTATTTAAACTTAGTGTAAATAGCATCTGTCGCTGCCTTTAAAGTACATGTAATATATCTATAAAGGTATTGTTAGATATCGCTGCTGTCCTTCTGAAACCTCATATCTCCATTAGGGTTGGGCTGACAGACAATGCCATCGTCCATCGCGATGGCTGACAGGCATCACGATGTTTAGCCGGCATCCTAATTCTAATGAATGTTTCACTTTTGTCACATGTCTCTCGCTGCTCTGTGCTACAAATCGCATTGTAAACAAATATGAACAAGGCTAAGGGGCATATAAGCTCATGCTGAACAGACTGGCCTGACTTTATAGCTGTGGAGCTTGCGTTTTATAAAGAGGAAGTGTGTTGTATAAAGACGCGCCTCACTTTATAACTTTTTTATTGAATATAACATCAGAATAAGAATACAATCAAGCCTCACTTTATAACAGTGAAGCTCAGGCTGTACAGATGACGCTAATTTTATAACTGCCCAGCTTGTGCTGTATAAAGATGTGTCTCTGCGCAGCTCGTGCCTAGATGTGCCTCACTTTATAGCACCGCATTGCATCGCGATGTTTCACTGTAGACATCGTCCGATGCCTATTTGGTAGACATCGCCCAACCCTAATCTCCACATTTTGTGAATTTTATTTTTGGCCATAAATCATTATTGAGTCACTCTTTATGTTTGTCACTGGGTTTTGCAAATATCTAACCAATGAAAAGTATTAAAAAGTGCTTGTAAATTTTGACAATACAGTATTTATTTGTTTAAAAGCTGTAAATTTGAACATCCGAAGTTTTGGAAGGACAGCGACGTCTTGTTTACACACACTGAACAAAATTATAAGTGCAACACTTTTGTTTTTTCCCCCATTTTTCATGAGGTGAACTCAAAGATCTAAGACTTTTTCTATCTACACAAAAGGCCTATTTCTAAAATCTGTCTAAATTGTGTTAGTGAGCACTTCTCCATTGCCGAGATAATCCATCCACCTCACAGATGTGGCATATCAAGATGCTGATTAGACAGCATGATTATTGCACAGGTGTTGCCTTAGGCTGGCCACAATAAAAGGCCACTCTAAAATGTGCAGTTTTACTGTGTTGGGGGTCTGGGGGGGTCCAAAAACCAGTCAGTATCTGGTGTGACCACCATTTGCCTCACACAGAGCTTTAGACAGATTTGTGAACAATATTTGAGAGAAATAGGCCTTTTGTGTACATAGAAAAGTCTTAGATCTTTGAGTTTAGCTCATGAAAAATGGGGGCAAAAAAAAAGTTGCGTTTATAATTTTGTTCAGTGTATATAAGGAATGAAATTTGCCTTTTTATGTCTTCACATAGAGTGGAATGGTGCTTACTTGTCTTTATTTAACTTGATTTTATGTGTGAAAACTGACCTGGCCTGAAACAAGATGCTGAGTCCTGTCTCGCTAGGGTTTCATAGCAACCAACTATGAACCAACATTCATAGTTCTTTGTCATATTTAAACAACATAAAATCTACAATCAATAGGGGAGCAAAAAAACATTTTCCCTCAATTAACAGGATCAAATTTTTTGTGGTTTCAACCGAACTGTCATCTGCAAGTTTCTGATCTATTCAACAAAAATACTAAAGTATAAATGTATACAGGATCTGTATACAGGAAAAATTAAAACAGGAAAATATATAGAAGTAACCAACCTAGGCTAACTGAGGTCAGACGTAGCTACTGTACTTTTTTACATTTTTGTTTTATTTGCTGGCACTAAAAAAGTTTTAAATATGTGCATACCAAATGTCACAAATCAACATGAATATAACCAAATGAGCAGCCTTAAGGAATAGTTTCAATGTTTTTACTACTTAAGTTTAAGAACAAGGCCACTTGTCTATGATTTGATGCAGTTTCGATGAGTACTTCTGGCAGGGGACTGTTTAGAAACGTTCTCAGTGTATTTTGCCTGCCTCCAGAGTAATTTCTGCAAGGACAAGTAAACTATTGGTCAGTGTTGAACAGAAAGCACTCCGAATGATATCACTACAAACATGAGGATCACTGAAGACACAGAATACTAATGGCACCATAAAGCCGAGCCCACAGTCATCAAAACACGCCACTTCCTGGCATTTGCACAGACCCCTCATCCGTTAAGAGTGTTTGCACTCTTGACATTCAGGATGGAGAAAAACACTGAACAAAAGTCTTGTTAATATTTCTCTAGATCTATGGCTTGGTTTGACATATTGGCTCAAATGCTTGAACAACAACACACACGGTCCGAGCGATAATGAGTAGCTCATAAATTGCAGTATTTCAAGTGCTTGTATGGGGTATAAAAGCAAAATGATTTTATGGCAAAGTAGCAGGTTGCAAGCAATCGGTTTAGGATTATTTTATTCTGTAACAAGCTTTTGACACTTTTACCATGACACAGGAAGTTAGGAATCAAATACAGTGAGCCAACATGGTCCCAGTAATGAATACCTATAAACATAAGGCCACGTCAATGGAACACCAATCCTGACTACTTTTATTGAAGCTATTTTATCTCATCTGGTGAAAGAAGGTGATAATTTTGTTTATAAAAGCCGAGAAATTCAGCACTCAATAACAGTGGGCGGATGCCTCTTTTATAAGCATGAAAAGCTAACAGTAAAGCAGTCGTTAGTTTCTAGACCCCATAATCTGTTAGATGAAGTGATGGGTTCCTATTGGTGTTTTTACTTAACATGTAGCTGTTTTAATTATTTGGTATAGAGAGGTTTAGGGACAAACCCAGCCATCGGGTTAAATTAAAATACGATGTATCGCGATTCACATAATTATACCTGTCCAGAATAGATTCTGAATCACAAAGGCTTCGATTCTGTGTTTTATGCACAGCTCTTCCGTGTACTAACCATTGTGCGTCTGTAACGGCTGAATGAAATTGGCGAATGAAATTTGCATGCCGGATTGCATGCGTGCTCATTCATTCACCTTTTGTTCTTCAGAGCCTACGCATCTGATGAGCGTCTCTACGATCTTTGGTGATCATTTTGCTGCTGGAATCTTCGACGTGGTACAGCGGACGGTCCCTTCCTGCAGTGACTCTCCCCTGGGCGTCTCGGCAGTTCCGAAGGTGTTCGAGCAAATTTCCTTTTCTAAAAGAGCAAATTTCTCCAGCGTGGCTTGTCCCGCTGTTCTCATGGGTGCAACACACTCATCGAGGAGGGGGACGGACACGATGCCTGCTTCCAGTACGCTGGGGCAGATGTTGTGGATACGTCCTGCCCACGCTGCGGGCGGTGACGATTCAGACGTTGCGTCACGGGTGGCTGTGTTCCCACGGGACTCAGCCACCACCTCGTTTGCTCCCCATTCCGTGGCGGCAGGACTACGGCCCTGCCATCCACTACGGCAAGCAGCGAGGGTGATATGAGGATTACTATGAGCGATAATCCGCCAGCCACTGGCTCACGGACCATTCGCACCTCGTCTCGCTCGTCTGACCGTTCCCCAGGAGACGGTCCGCCGTCTTATTCCTCAATCACGTATTCGGACATGATGCATGATGATGAGATGTCTCTTGCAGCATCGGGGGGTGACGTACTGCCATCCGACTCCGACGATTCCTCGGGCTCCCTCCCTCGGGGGGTCGAGCCCAGGAAGAAGCGGATGTCGAAATGTCAGCCATGCTTTCCCGGGCAGCCGTGCGTGTTGGGTTGCAGTGCCCGCACTGCCTCTCCCGGCGCTCACGGCTGGCTACATGGCGCCTTGGGTTTGAGCGCGGCTCCAAGCTGTGCCCGCCCTCAGTTCCGTGTTTACCGGAAGTGCATGAGGAACTTAGTAAGACCTGGAAACGCCCCCTTTCCGGCACGTTTCATGTCAAACAAAGTTCTGTCACCCTCTCTTCCCTCGAGGTTGGGACAGCTAGAGGATACGTCGATGTCCCACAGGTGGAGTATGCCGCCGCAGTGCACTCGTGCCCGTAGGCGGCGGCCTCCTGGGGGTGGGACTCGACCTAGACTCCCGTCCAAAGCATGTGGGGTCTCGGCATCGCTTACATTGCGGCGGACCAAGCTGCCTCCTCTCTCCACGCTATGGCTCCTGCCAGGCCAGGACGTTGAGAGAGCTCCACGAGGGTAAGACCGACCCAGCGCTTATGCAGGAACTCCGCGCCGCCACCGACCTCGCTCTACGGGCGACCAAGGTGACCACGCGGGCCCTGGGTCAGACGATGTCCACACTTGTCCGGCTTCCCAGACTGTCAGGCTGGCTAGGGAAGACGATCCGTCTCGGCTACGCGATCCAGTCGCCTCACGCCCGCCAAGTTTCAGGGCATCCGATATACCTCAGTCAGAGGCTAGGATGTTCCCGTACTTCGGGCCGAGGTCGCCACCCTTCTGGCGAAGTGAGTGATCGAGCCTGTCTCACCAGCCGAGATGTTCAACGGGTTTTACAGCCTGTACTTCATTGTCCCCAAGAAAGGCGGGGGGTTGCGCCCTATCTTGGGTCTGTGTGTTCTGAACAGGCACCTACACAACAGCTGCCATTCAGGTTGATCACGCAGAAGCGCATCCTGACGTCAATCAGGTGTCAGGACTGGTTCATGGCAATCGACCTGAAGGACGCGTACTTCATGTCTCGATCCTCCCTCGACATCGGCCGTTCCTACGGTTCTCGTTCGAGGGATGGGCATATCACTACAGGGTCCTCCCCTTCGGTCTGTCCCTGTCTCCACGAGTCTTTACAAAGGTCGTGGAAGCCGCCCTCCTTCCCCTTAGGGAACTATCTCGACGACTGGCTCAGCTTGGCGCACTCTCGAGATCTGTTGTGTACACACAGGGACCTGGTGCTCCGGCACCTAGATCAGTGGGGCTACAGGTCAACTGAGAAGAGCAAGCTGCAGAGCAGCTGCAGAGCGTCCTCTTTCTCGGTATGGAACTCGACTCTGTCCTCATGAGCGGCCCCGCTCACCCCCCGCGGGGGGCGCGAGACCCGCGACAAGGAAGCCCGCGCCCACGCGGCCTCCCAGAGGCAGTGCGACTGACTACAGAGCGCGCCCGATCAGTGTTGAACTGCCTGAAGCTCTCAGGCAGTCAGCGGTCCCACTGAAACATTTTCCGAGGCTCCTGGGATACATGGCATCCTCAGAGGGGGTGGTCCCCCTCGGGTCGATGCACATACGACCGCTCCAACACTGGCTACAGAGTTAAGTTCCTTGGAGAGCGGCACACCGGCAGCAGGCGTATGGTCATCACGCTTTTCTGCCGACACACCCTAACCCCCTGGTCTCCCATGACCTTCTTGCGCACAGGGGTCCCCTTAGGGATACCTCCCTGTAGGGTTGGGGTGCCGTGTGCAACGGGCACGCAGTGTCGGGGCGGTGGACAGGCCCCTGCCTGCGTTGGCATTTCAACTGCCTAGAGTTGTTGGTTGTGCTACTTGCATTGAGGAGGCTACTACCTCTCGTGCAGGGCAAGCACGTGCTGGTCTGGTCAGACAGCACAGCTGCTGTGGCGTATATCATTGGTGGCATTCGCTCACGGCAGCTAACATGACTCGCCCGGCGCCTCCTCCTCTGGAGTCAGCAGGTGATCAGTTCCCTGCAAGCCACACACATCCCAGGCGTCCTGAAACAGACAGCCGATGCGCTCTCTCGTCAGTCGACGCCTCGCGGAGAGTGGCGACTCCATCCCCGCGCAGCCGGCTCATTTGGGAGCAGTTCGGCCAGGCACAGGTGGTCCTGTTGCCTGCCCGGACTCCACCCATTGTCCGCTTTGGTACTCCCTGTCTGAGGCAACTCTTGGCACGGATGCCCTTGCGCACAGCTGGCCGCGGGACAAGCGGAAGTACGCTTCATCCCAGTGAGCCTCATTGCACAGGTCCTGTGCAAGGCCAGGGAAGAGGAGCATCAAGTGGTACTAGTTACACCCCTTTGGCCTAACCAGGACTTGGTTCTCGGAGCTAAGGCTCTGACAACAACTCCCCCCTGGCCGCTCCCCCTGGGGAAGGGGCACGTTACGGCATCCCAGGCAGAACCTGGTCTCCATGTCTGGACGGGACGAGGAGATCCTGAGTGACCCACCCCCGGTCTGGTTGGGACGTCACTCAGGCTAGGGCCTCGGCCACTGGGCGGCTATACGCCCATAAGTGGCGCCTCCTCTCGTCCTGGTGCTCTTCTCGGGAGAAGACCCGCGGAGTTGCTCGATCGGGTACGAGCTGTCCCTTCTTCAAGAGAGACTGGGGAGTAACCTCCCCCCCACTACGGCCGCTCATCATGACCCAAGTGCTGGGTAGCCTCTGGGACAGCAAAAACCTGGTCATTAGGTTCCTAAGGGGCGCGAGAGGGTGACCACCTTATCTGCGCTCCGTACCCTCTTGCGACCTAGGTGGCAGGCCTCAAGAGGCCCTGCCCCCTTCGAGCCTCTCGGAGTTTCCGCTCTTTCTCACTCTTGATAAAGACGGCTTTCCTGATGGCACTCACCTCCAAGAGGGTAGGGGATCTGCAAGTACCCTCTCTGTCCACAGATTGCCTAGAACTCGGGCCCGGGATTCTCACGTTATCCTGAGACCCCGCCCCGGCTACGTGCTCACAGTTCCCACCACTCTTCCGAGAGACCAGGTGGTGAACCTGCAGGCGCTCCCCACCGGGGAGGGCCACCCAACCTTTCCCTGTTGTGTCCAGTACGCGCACTGCGCCTCTACTTGGACCGCATGCAGAGCCCAGAAGCTCTGAGCAGCTCTTTGTCTGTTTCGGAGGTCAGCAGAAGGGAAGGCTGTCTCCAAACAGAGGCTGGCGCACTGGATCGTGGATGCAATCGTTATGGCATACAGATCTCAATTCGCCCCTGCCTGTTGGGAGTGAGGCACACTCCTCATGGGCACTGGCTCAGGGCGCCTCTCTGGCAGACATCTGCAGAGCTGCGGGTTGGGCTATGCCCAACGACTCCGTGAGGTTCTAATACCTACGCGCGGAACAGGTGTCAGCCCGCATCCTGGCAAGGTGTAGGACCAGCAGCCGGTAGGGTGTACACCTGCGAAAGCCCTTCCCCCTTCCTTAGGGGGATCAGCGGCTATTACGCCTCCCCTCTTTCCCCCACTGGGTAAAGAACAGGCATTTTATCCATCACTAGCACCTTCCTCGGGGCAGGCTGGGCAGAGCAGCCCTGCCCCCTTAGGCCGGGGAACAGTTGAGTTATCTCCCACATAGCTCTAACCGGACCTAGTGCTCCAGACGTGGTAACCCCCCCTCCGTGGGCTGTTCCGTCTGATGTATCCTCATGAATGGTTCCCACCTTGGCAACCCATGACCTCCCTAGGTGGACTCCCACCTTGCGGTTAACTCCTGCAGTCCGCACATTTTCCCATGAGTTCTTCCCTGATGGTGAGACCATGTGGTGTCTCCACGAATTCCTCCCTACGGTAGGTAGTGGTCTCTGCAGCGTTTTTCCCCCGGGGGGAATAATGCTTTCCCAGTGGCCCTTACGGTGCCGGGCGGCTTCTCGCCATTTAGAGAACTAGGCCTCCGCCCGTGACGGCCGGTGGCAGGGGCTTCCCAACTTTGTGGTAAAGCTCTGGGTCCCCCTTCCTCTCCACTGGATGGTCATAATTTCGCGTTAGTGTCTTCATCTGACTCGCCCAGGCCAGTCAACATCGCTCCGCTAGAGATTGTGATGCGGCTCAGTGCTGTGGCGTCTTACATAGGAACCCCATTCTGTCAGTTCGACACAACGTCGAGAGACCAACAGAAAGGGAACGTCTTGGTTACGGATGTAACCTCGGTTCCCTGATGGAGGGAATGAGACGTTGTGTCCCTAATGTCACAACACTGGCCGCCCAACCCAGCGGTCGGGGGAGGATGCTTAAGGCTCCTCAGACCAAAGGTGAATGAATGAGCACACCGGCTTCCCTCTTATACCCGGACATCCGGGGAGGAGTCCGGCATGCAAATTTCATTCGCCAATTTTCATTGGCCTTTTCTAAATACTCAGAAGATGATAGGTTCTCAAGACAAACCCCATTCTGTCGGTTCGACACAACGTCTCGTTCCTCCATCAGGGAACCGAGGTTACATCCGTAACCAAGACGTTTTGCATCCAAGTACGTTAAATTTCTTGAAATTTATTAAATTAACATGACGCACATCATTGTAATGTCTTTAGCTGTGCAATTGGATCGTTGAATCAGCGTATACTGTACACAGCGAGTTCACCAGTATGAACGCACATTGCGTTCAGAACAACTCGCACACGAATGACTCATTTGAACTGATTCATTTAAACTATTGAACTTTTCAGTCAATAGCGAATATAAGAGATCCTTGAATCATTTAAAGTGATCCACAGAGAATGCAAGATGTGAATGAGCTTTGCTCATTTAGAAAGACTGGTTAATTCAAAAAATTTAAAAAAGCTTTATTTTATATAAAACATTTCTGTTTGGTTGAATAAAAGTAATGTTTTATAGAACTTAATAATTGTCATTTTTATCTAATTTTATTAGAACTTTTAATATGTCAAACTCAAAGTCACTTTGGTTAAGCCACCTAAAGGTACAGTAGGCCTACGTGTGTGTGTGTACAAGATCAGGATGGCACCACCTCTGCCTCATTTTAAGCCAGGAAAAACCCTGCTTAAGTGTAAGTCGTTCTACTTCTGTGTCCCATATTTGGAGTTTCTGCGCGAGAGCACCCTCTTGCTTTCAGATATGGCAGCATTAAACCACAATGATATATCGTCCCAGCCCTAGTTACAACCCATCACTTTAAAATGAAACAACCCACCATAGGTAAATTTAATACCAAACGATTGTGTTCATCCCTTTTGACTCAACACTGGGTTGAAAAGTGATATTGGGTAATTATTAGGGCTGTGTATTGGCAAGGGCCTTGCGATACGATACATATCACGACAGATGAGTCACTATTACCATATATTGCAATATATTTCGATACGATATATATTACAATACATTGCAAAACGTTTTTAATCAAAAATGTAAAAAGAAAATAGAGCTGAAAATACAACTTGCTGTGGACTTTTTTAACATCCTACCAATAAAATCCACCACATACCAGTAGACACTATAGTTTCGATTAAAACCAGTGTTGGGCAGTAACGCGTTACTGTAGTTTGATTACTTTTTTGGTAACAGAGTAATTTAACGTGTTATAATTCCTAAAATAGTAATTAGATTATAGTTCCAAGCCCAGGTAACTATACGTTACAACTGCGTTACATCATTGCCGTTGTATCGTTTTATCATTTAAATTGTAAAAATCGAAATAAGTCTGGATGCCTGCCTGTCGCACCCGCGACGTCATCAAACTGAAACGCGCCTGCGCGGAAAGTACTACCAAAGCTACTCCATTGAAAGCCTGCCATCTTAAACAAAAAACTCGTAACGGCCAATGCTATTGCCACGCGGAATGCAGGCAAGGAGACTAGACACCATATGATTGGCTGAGGTGCCTCTCGTGATCGATGTTAGCCTTTATGCTCCAATTGTAAGTATTACAGACCCAAACATCTCTGTCACGGTATGATGGAGACAGAACCCAAACGCAGACAGCTTGACGGGTTAAACAAAGAAGACTTTAATAAGACATAAATAAAAACCCACGATGGGGAAAACAGTACAAAACCAAAACAAGGAATCAAACTAAAATACCTCCCGAACGGGGAATAAAGTAAACACAAAGAATAATCCAAATAATAAATCCAAACACGAAAGGAGTCCTGGGGGAAACACGTAATCCACAAAGATACGAATGGAGAAGCACAGAGGAGTAGTCAATGACGCAAACAATGAACATCGCAAACAATGAACCGACAAAAACTGGGTAAAGCACAGGACTATTTAAGGGGAACCACTAACAAGGGATAATAATCGAGGGACGGTGAAGGACAGGTGACAAGACTTAACACTAAGGGAGACACGCGGGAAGATGAATGGACAGGTGAGGGAGATGAAACACTAACGAAGAAACAAGGGGGTGGAGTTAAACGAAAGACAGGAGGACATGCGGCGAAATGTCACAACAAACCGCCACGTGTCTCCACACAAGACGAAACATATACAAACAAGACATGGTACTGTCACGACCCTGTCCACAAGGCACGAAAACTCAGGACAGGAAGGACAGGATCCTGACACATCTCCCTATCACAAGACAATCTTTGGTACTACCAGCGAAAACAAACTCAGCATGGAGAGAGAAATGTATGCGTTCTGTAGCTGGAAATACAACCATTATTTTGAGTTTATTTCTGTCAAAGGCAAGAACATTGTTGTGCATTGTCGGTCATGTGGAGGTAAGCAAAACTCTCTCTCCCACGAAAAACAACCTGAAAGGGCAGTACAGCACGGTTAAACTTCTGGAGAAAGTAACATCACCGGGCACGGAGAGCAGTGAATCCACTGCTACTGTCGAGTGCCAGGCTGCTATTAGCAACATGTTATGTTTTGTAAGACTAGTTTTTGCTGCTCTAACGTTGTTATATTTGTTAAATGACGAAGAAATCATCATAGAAATATGCAGAAGCACTAGTTAAGATATACAAGTTATAAGAAACTAAGGAGAGACTTTTTACATTATGGAGTATGCAGGTTTAGAAATACTAGTTAACATATGAAAAAATGTTTTAAGTTAAAATGTCAGAGTTTAACTATTATTATCATTTATGACAGGCTTTATTATGGAATACGCAGAAAGAATGTATTAAAATAATTAAAGATGAGATAGAGTATGCACTTCCCAATAAAGTTTAGTCTTGAGAAGGCTAAAGAGGTTATTTTGTGTTTTTGAGGGGTGGGGTGTAGTAATGTAACGAGTAATGTAACGAGTAGTGTAACTAATTACTTTTGAAATAAAGTAATCAGACCAGTAACTTGATTACTTTTAAAAGGAGTAATCAGTAATTTAATTACATTTCCAGAGTAACTTGCCCAACACGGATTAAAACCAATACAATTCCCATTATAATCATTAAATCTGTAACATTTTCTATTGTGTTTTGGTCAAGGTTCTATTGTTTTGTCAGCAAGGTTGTTTTGGCTGCCCCTAAGCTAGATAGAGCGTTAATGTCAGTTCCTGCATACTTTAGATTGAGTTTTAGGAGACAGAATATTTAATAACTCTGAGTTATTAGTTATTATGCTACTCATGCGCAGCAGGCTACATGAATATAATCTGGATATAGGCAGCATTTGGAAAACGCTTAAAATCGTGAGTTCGTGAGTGTGGACGAAGATGGTTTTTAAAACGAAAACAGTTTTTAAATGAAAATGTATTCGTGTGGACATGATTTAAGAATACGTTTAAAGAGTGGCCCTGACGTGCATGGACCTCTAGAACAGAGGTTTCCAAACTGTGGTTCCAAACATATTGAATTATCGAATGCGCGTTTCTAAACACGTAGCTGCACATCCTAAAATCAAAGCACACGCTGCGCACCCAAGCATCGGCTCTGTCAGCTAGAGCCCCATGCTTACTACTGCTTGGCAGTATGGACTGTATATGATGTTAAAAGTGATTTAAAAAATATTATCGATAATAGAGGTTGGACTATCGATACTCTATTGTGAAAAAAAATATTGCAATAGTTTGCTGTATCGATATTTTTGACAGCCCTTGTAATTATATGATTTACACCAGCCATGTTTTGCATCTACAGTACATGTCTTTTTGTAAACCACATACCATAACGTCACCATGATTTATGAACCAAAATATAACAAGCGAGCAGGTATGGACTCATATGAGGTTGTGAAAATTACATATTGCCCAAGTGCATAGAGCTCTATTTTCACAGCATACGGATAAACATTCTGTTGCTTGGCGACCAACTTAAAATATTGCCTCTACCTAACATGCTTACCATAAATACAGCCAGCATATGACTGCTGTACCTTGCAGGCACTTGGCCTTTTATAGGAGGTCAGGACTTTTGTCAGTAGGGTTAAGAGTTGAGTCAGTAGTGAAACAAAGCTTTTTGCAGGTGGTGCTTGTAAATGATTGTGGCTTTTGATTCTGGGCAGGAAGTCAGAATATGTATTGACTATACATGCCACTGGCATAACAGGAGCCCTGATAGAGGATTTTGCTGAACTACAAGCAGAGGCGAACCTACATTAAGTGGCGGCCCAAGGCAAGATTATTCAACGAGCCCTTCTGACATTTTTTTGTGAATATTTATTTGTCCTAAAAATAGAATTGCACAATGATCAAATAAAAATATAGTCAAAAAACATGTGATACAACAAAATGTTTACTTTTACAACATTAAATGTCAATGCCCAAATATTTATCATATATTACCAATACATTGAAAATTAAGAAATGCTATAAAGGTATGGTTAGCATCAATTTTGTTACTTTATTATTCAAAGGGACAACCGAAGCATAAATCCCTCTAATGAATGTCACAATCTGCTGCTGGGTCATTATTTATCAATGTTTTTCTTTCTTTGCCATCGACTCTAATAAGCACTTTATACGAGTGCTCTCCGTGCAAGACTTTGAGTTCATCTAATGCCACATACAGAATAAAATGTTTTAAATCTAAATGAAAATAGCATCAGGATCGTTTTCTAATGTATGCCTTCATGGATGTGAAGCACTTTATTCAGAGGTAAACAACTGTATAGTGTGTTAATAAAACTTCACAGTAGATGGAAAGCTATATTGTATTGCCCCAGCGGGTGTCACATTATGTAAACTGCATTTATAACAAGGAACTGCACATATGCAGATGTCATAGCAAATTGTCAAGATTCGGTGGGGAGAGAACCCAATTGCAGGCAGGCGGGGTAGAAGGGGTTAATAAAGACTTTATTTTAAATGTAAACACAAAACAAAAACCCATGCGGGGGTAAAATAACAAAGACAAGGGGAATAAGAAAAGGAGACTTAACAGGAACAATAAACTACGAACTAGACTAACAGAACACTAAAACTAAACTGACAACAACTAGATAAACATATACTCACAAACAGGAACAGGGTACAATGACTAGACAGGCTTGGGGAAACACTACGGTGGCACACTGGAAACACAGGTACATGGAACATAATGCACAAGCAACAAGACAATGAAACATGAGGGCATTTTAAAGGGAAGACAAACGAGGGATAATGACACAGGGCAGGTGAGGGTAATCAAACACGGCCGGGAAACAATACAGGAAACGAGAGGGGCAGGGCCAATGACAAGACACCGGAGAGACCGCATATTATTGTCAAAAGGACAATAATATGTTTCTCTCCACACATAACCTAAGGCTTTATCATGACTCTGCCACAAGATCAAGAATTACATGACATAGGGAGGCAGAATCATGACAGCAAATAGCTGTAAATACACACACAGCTGTAAATATCACCTTATTCTCTTTTTCTGAAGTTAACTCTCCACTGCGAGGCCGTGGATTGAAGAGCGCGCTAAATAAAGACAAGGCGGAGCTGAAGTCTGCCGCTGTTGTCAGGTGTTTCGCGGATATCATCAGAGAGGGCCCAGCAAAAAGGGTTGCCAGAATGTTGTTGAGCGTTTTATTAAGATGACAATTTCTGACTGTTTCAATGGTCAGCTATCGGGGCCTACCTCAAACAAAACCGGGGCCCTAGGCAATTGCCTGCTTGCCTGCTCCATTCCTACGCCTCTGACTACAAGTTACCACGGCCAGTAATGCTTTAATTCAGCAGCTTGATAAAATGTTAAACCGCTTCCTTCCTGATGAAGATGAGAAAGCCACTTGAGTGAAGTTTTACCACAAAAAAACGAATAGTGAGAAAAAAATGATACAAAGTGCAAAAAAAAAACTAGAAGAGGCATATAGAAAGCAAGAACACAATTCAAAGCAAGGACTGAAAGAGTTCATGCCGGCAGCAGCTGAGAGAACACAGATTAATGCTTGGTGCTTCGGTTTTTTGCTCTGGAAAGGAGGCTGGAAAGTAAACAATTAAAATAATTACATTTTCCGCTCTGAGCTCATTCCTTAACTGGACTGATAACCCCTAGCTCTTAGTCTAAGCCCATTAGTGGTCATTATACAAATAAGTTATGCTAAAAAGCTTAGCTACATGATAACACTCTTCATTACCTATTGCTACAAGTGGCCTCCACCTTTGCTGCGCTACTTTAGAGAAAACTTCCACAAAATGCAAAAACATTAATCAGCAAAATGGAATGAGGGTGGAAATCGGGCTGGTCAGGTTGCTCAAACAAGAAGAGCAAAGTTTAACTCCATAGAGTTTAGACTTTTTTGAGAAACAAATTACAAACATACATTTCATAATAAACTGAATTACATGAATAAAACGAAAATAAGTATGATGATCGTGATGATTCTACTGCCATTTTCTCATCAGGGTGCCTGACATCTGCAGTGGTGTACAAGCCAAAGACCTTGACAGTGGTCAAGTGAAAAGATCTACGAGCCATGTATACGTGCACCCAGCAACATATTACTGCCGCAGCATCATGTTTAATCTACTGTAGTGGCCGGTCCTGCTTTTAAGAGCCAGTCTGCTTGACGGAATGCAAGGATTCGAGGCAGATAGGTCAAGATTTCTCATTGTCCCTTCAATACAGTCACAGGCCAGCAGCTAGCAAACACACCCAGACCCCCATACACACATCCAGAGGAAGGGTCTGCGGGGACCAAAACCCTGCAGCTGCACTTGATGCTGTGTTCAAACGTCATTGTCCTTTTGGCAGCTAAGACCAACATCAATGTCAACATCCTATAAGAGCAAATAAATCACAAACACTCTAGCAATACATGCTATTGCATTCCCCCACAGCAACAAACTTAATCTGAACACTTTAAGTGAAGGATGATAATAAGACCAATAGTTCTGTGATTTTAACATCTTAGAAATGGCTTGCAGAATTTGCAGATGTTTGATACTGTTATTTTACTTTTTGTTGGCTAAAAACATAAATGCTTGCTGTGTGATTTGTGCGAAACCTCACAGGCAAACTGAAGGCAGATTGATGCTCAGTCCGAGAAGAGATTATAAACTGTTTAAAGAACATTAAACATTAAAGAAACATTAAGATAAAAAGTTTAGATTGACTAGTGATGGTTATTTTTGAACGAACAATGGTTATTTCTCCTGTTTGATCAGCAGCTCTTTAGTTAAGAACTATAGAATATATATCAAATGTAATGTTAATCATCCATTTGAACATTTGTATATACATATTTTCCACCTTTAAAATGCAAAATATTTCATGAAATATGCAACATCTACCAATGGCTTAAATGATAGCATATATTTAAACCCATCAATGTCTTATGTCTTATGCACAGTGTATGAGCCATTCATTTTTTATTAGTTTCAATTTATTTTCAACATGGAAAACTTATATTTCAATAAGCCAAATGTTGTTTTTCCTTTCACCAGGAGTTAAACTTTCAGAAGAATGTTTTTGGTCTCACAGAAGTTTGACATTTGCTCTGTTTATAAGACAGTCCCTTCGTAATGGACTTCAACCGACAGACTTTCACAACACAATAATCAAACTGTCTGAACGAATGCAAACAAACAATGACTAAGCAGCAGCAAGTTCTCACATGTCCTGTGAATGATGTTACTGGCTTTGTCACAAGTGTTAGGAAGGACATTTTTGTATAATCTTTGTAAAATCAAAGCAACTTAGAGTACATTGAAGCTACACATCTGATCGGAACTGTATGTGTGTTCCCTGGGATTCGAACCCACAACCTTTTGCTCTGGTAACACAAGGTTTAATGCTCTATACCACTGAGCTACAGAAACAGAAATAGATAAATTATATATTTAGATATTTTTTTATTTAGCCAAGGTAAGCATTCACTGATTTTTTTCATTACAATATTTTAACTCCTTGCAGGCAGCACAATGATCTTCTTGCTTGAGCACCTGCCTCTTTGGCCCTTAATGCTGAAAGTGGCCTTTTGTCAAGGCAAAACAATATTATTGTTTCTGTAAAAAATTCAGAGAGGGTTAGAACAAAATTATATTTTAAAATGACAAAACTATTTTTTCTACAACAGCAAAGACAGCAACTGCTGCAGCAACATCCCCATCAGCCCCCTCAACATCAGCTGCTCCTTGTAAGTTATGTCAGCCCACAGTGTTTTAAAGCATATTGCCTGCAATCTTACAATACAATATGTCATGATACGGTGACCATGTCCTACACAGTTAACTACAACAGCTGTTATTCTGCATAACAGAGAGGAAACCTTAAAGGGACAGTTCACCCAAAAATGAAAATGATATCTTCATTTACTCACCTTCAGATTGTTTCAAACCTGTATACATTTCTTTGTTCTGCTAAACACAAAGGAAGATATTTGGAAGAATGTTAGTAACCAAACAGATCTCATCGCCCATTGACTCCCATAGTATTTATTTTCCCAACTATGGCAGTAAATGGGGGATGAGATCTGTTTGGTTAATGACATTCTTCCAAATATCTTCTGTTGTGTTCAACAGAACAAAAACCTTTATACAGGTTTGGAATAATCTGAGGGTGAGTAAATGATCACAGAATTTTTGGGGGCACTATCCCTTTAAGGTTTGGAAAACTTAATTCACGTCAGTTTCTAATCAGACTTATAAATAGGTGCAAACAACGTATTTTTAAACTTTTAAACATTAGAATGGTCTTTTCTGCATCATGGCATTTGCTGCTGCATCAAAACAGGAGCATCCATATTGATACACATATCAGCAAGGAATGCATCGCGATATAGAGTATTGCTGATTTGAGCACAGCCCTATTTAAAGCCTTGAGCCCCTTGTATACTTTGAGCACCTGCCCCTTTAAAGGTCTCTCATTTTCTTTGCAAATGTAAAAATCTAGATTAAAACAAAGTCTATTTCAACTGATGGTTTGTTCACTGCTTTCGAATGTCCCCAGAATAATGTTATGTAAGTCAGTCAGAGCTCAGTAGGGGCTGTTCAGCCCTGCTTATGGTGAACTTAGTTATGTGCTAATTGCAATCTTTCATGCCAGCAGTAGCGGAAGAGAACTGTGTTTCTACACTAGTGGGACTGTAATCTTCTAGAGTCTATGGAGAGACAGTAAATGAAATCCAAATAGCAAAACCACAATAATTAGATATGACACCAATTACAGTGCACAAACATGTAAATTCCCTCTGTCCTTGGAGAGGGCTAGATTCCCACAGGCAATTGAGGAGTTGATCCAGACTGTCTGCAACTTGTAATGAGCACCAGCTGGTCACCATGTCACCATCATCCACATGGTTGAGAACCAAACAACTCCGTCAATAAATAGACGATGGTCATCTTATTCAAAGGGCTTACTGGGAGAAATGAGTCTTTAAACGAGACGGATGAGAGCTCACGGTTTTTATAACTATATAGACGGTTTCAAAGCAACAACATATACAAATGTTACTGCGCATGCATGCTTTTGAGGCCCAAACAGTCCCTGTAGATTTTACTTCTGATTTATTTCTGATAACAATCAAAAGAAACAAAGTAAATTACATTAGCTAGTAAGTTAAAAGTATGTCTAGCCAGTATTATTTTGGGTTAACAGAAGAACGTTACTTGGCTAAACCTAAATGCGACATAGTTACACGACCCATTCAACAAACTGTTTATTTAATAAAATTAACATACAATAAACAATATACAATAAATCTGAATATAAATTGGGATTTATATAAATTGATTAAAATATAAATAGTTATATTATTAGCCACTAGCCAGACTGATAAACATACCGGAAATTAACTTCGGCCCAGCGCGCGCGTTCGATGAACCTGCTTATAAGTTGCGTGATCCCATGGGAATTCGTAACTATTTTACAAGGTGGCTGATTTGTATTAATTCGTACAATCAGTCTTTGTCAGGTGACGAATCATTCACGAGAATCAAAGTGCATTATGGGTATCGCCGCCCTTTGTAAGGTCAATGCCGAGATGTTTTTCATTCAATTTCACTTCATTTCAGAGATAAAATGATATGTTATTGTTGTGTAATATGTTGTAATACTAAGACACACGATAGGAGAAACAGCCGAAAGCTTCATCCACTTGGAATTATTTTTTAGGTTTCCCACTTGGAAGAAAGATTACGGACAGCATGTAATAACACATTCTGTTATGCATTTTAAAACTGATTTTTAACCCAGTGTTGCTTTAATAAAAACGTATGTAGTACAATCGAATCTTCATAAATGTGTTTTTGATTGTTATCAGTATTACTTGACAGCCAGATGAATTACAGAAAATCTTGAACAAACAGGGTAAGGTTTATTGGTAACGTCAGAGACTCACATAACGTATATTACTTACAATTGTGTGCAAATAAATGGTAGACAAATACAGTACATATAATTAAGTATAAGTAAATGTACGTTTTTATACCGTAAAGCAGATAGTAATATCCAAAAATGAGGTTGGAGGCAGCAATGCCAGGGTACTCGACTATTTGCGGCCAGGTAGTATGGATCTGTGTTGTCAATGAATGACAAATTATATAAATTACACTTCCTGAAATCTTTGGTGATATTATTTCGGTATCGTATGGACTTGGTTTGCTTCTGTTTCTCCAGTATGTATATGCAGCAAGATCTCCAAAATGGAGCCTCGGTGACATCTCACACAAAAAACCCACGTGTCTGAAATGGCCGATAGGAACCACCCTGAGACATATGATTAATAGAAAACACACAGTACTGAAGATGCATCCCTAACCCAACCGTCAGTGTCGCAAAAGCGAATAGTACAAAAATGGATGAGAAAGATTGTACATACAGTGGCTTGCAAAAGTATTCATCCCCCTTCATTTTATTCACATTTTGTTATGCTGCTGCCTTATCTTAAACTACTTTAAATTAAAAATAATTTACATTAATCTACACTCCATCCACAATAATGACAAAACAAAAAAACAGGTTTGTGACAACTTTGCAAATTGATTAAAAATTAAAAACTGAAATAAGTACATTGCATTAGTATTCATACCCTTTTCTGGGACACTTGAAATTTAGCTCAGAAGCATTAGATTTGCTTGTTGATGTTTGTACACTTCGAGTGGAGTTAACCTGTGCCAAATTCAATTGAATAAGTATGATTTGGAGCGGCACATACCTCTCTATAAAGGGTGCAACAGCTGAAAATGCATATCAAAGTAAAAACCAAGACATGAGGTCAAAAGAACTGCCAGTAGAGCTCTGAGACAGGATTGTATCAAGGCACACATCTGTGGAAGACTCCTGAAAAAAATCTGCTGTATTGAAGGTTCACAGAAGCATGTAGCCTCCATTTATCCTCAATGAAAGAGGTTTGGAACCACCAGATCACTTACTTGAGCTGACCTCCTGTCCAAACTGAGCCATCGATGGAGAAGGGTCTTGGTTAGAGCGGTGACCAAGAAGCTGATGATCACTCTGGTTGAGCTCCATGATCATATATGGAGATGGGAGAAACTTACAGAAGGACAAACATCACTGCAACACTCCACCAATCTGGGCTTTATGGCTTATTGCCCAGACTCAATCCTTTGCTCAGTGAAGACACATGAAAACTTGAAATATACAAAAACGTACTTCAACGATCTTTCAAACTGTCAGAAACAAGATATTCTGGTCTGATGAATCTCAGATTCATGCATCATGTCTGGAGAAAGCCAAGCACTGCTCAACACCTGTACAATACCGTCTTAACAGTAATGTGTAGTGGAAACAGCATCATGATGTGGGGGTGTTTTTCAGCTTCAGGGACTGTACACAAAATACGGAGATAATGATCATGAAAACCTAGCCCAGAACATTCAGAACCTCGGACAGGGCAGAAGGTTCATTCTCCAACATGACAATGATCCTAAGCACACAACTAAAACAATGCAAGAGTGGCTTATGGACAACTCTGTCTATGTCCTTGAGTGGCCCAGCTAGTGCTTGAACCCAACTGAACATCTCTGTAGAAACCTGAAAATGTCTGTCTACTGATGATCTCCATCCAACCTGACAGAGTTATGAAAGGATCTGAGGAGAAAATGACAGAAAATTGCCAAATGCAGATGTGTAAAGCTTTTCACATCATACCCAAAAAGATTTGAGTCTGTAAAGGCGCTATAACCATTTTCTGAGTTAGGGTATGAATACTTATGCAATGTACTTATTTTGTTTTTTATTTTTAATAAATTTGCAAAGTCTGTCAAAAAATCATTCCCTATCGATACATCACTCGTCGCGTAGCAGGACGCTATGGGGAAAACTCATTTTTCTCCGATGACTGAAGCTTTACAATAACGCAGTGAATACTTCACGGCCATTGGTGCTGCAAAGTAAAACTTTGAGCCAATGGCAGCGAAGCTGCACGGACCTATGGCGATGGTGCCCGCCAAAATGGGCGGGGCTTATGGCTATATAAGCAGACACATCACCGTAGGGTCCTCAGATTTCTTCTCCTTCAGTGACGACTTCTACCTCGCTACTCGGACTGATAGCTTCGCCGTCGGAAAAGCATTGCAGCGGACTGGACCTCTCTGCTCAGCGAATTCGCTGGTTTTCTCAGCAGCACTGGTTCCTGTTCCCTGCCGCCATCCGGCAAGCTCTAAAACAGCAAATTTCCAGAGCAAATTTCCTGAGCAGATTTCCTGCGTCGTTGTTGCAAATGCCGCGCCACTGTCATTCGTGTGGGATATCCCTGCACGCCGCTGATGGTCACAGTGAGTGCGTCTCATGCTTGGGAGTTTCCCACGCTCAAGACGCACTCAGAGAGACGGAATGCCCTCATTGCGAGAGCATGAGTCTCTCCTCTCTGCGCTCGCGGATAGCTTTCTTCTCAGAGAGCGAATCTGCTTCTCGATCCCTCCCGCTTCACTCTACGGAGACGAAGCAGCGGGGTAGAGGAACTAAGCGCTCGGGGAAGCACGAGCTCACGTCCCCTCGGCGTGCCTCGCCCTCTCCAGAGAGAGAAAATTCTCCCGTTTGTTTTTCCCAGGCCGACCAGCGTCTGCCGGTGGCATGGTCTCGTTTGGCGGAAGCGAATTCGAGGAAGACGACAGCATGCCGTTAGCGGCTTCAGACGGGGAGGAGCTGTCAGGCTCGGTTTTCGACCCCGCCCCCCTGCCGTCTATAGAGCACAGCGAACCCGCGCCGGGTCTGGATTCCGAGCTTTTTCGGGTCCTTACTAAGGCTGTGGAGGAGCTGGGCTTAGAGTGGTCCTCTCCGGAGGAACCCGCTTGCAGCCGCCTGGACGAATGGTTCCTGCCGGGGCGCCGCCAAGCCCCTCGTCAGCGAACTTCACCGTTCTTCCCGGAGGTTCACGATGAACTCACCAGGTCATGGCACGCTCCCTACTCAGCCCATCTACGAACCTCTTCTTCCTCCGCTCTCACCTCGGTTGACGGCACAGAGGAAAAAGGATATGAGAAGCTGCCTCCCCTGGATGAGTCGGTGGCCGCACATCTGTGTCCGCCCTCGGCCATCGGTTGGACGGCAAAAGCGGCCCATCCCTCTAAGCCGTGCAAAACCACCTCGGCCCTCACTGGACTTTGGGGCGCCCACCTCGGCCCTCACTGGACTCACTGGACTGGACTTGGCCGGCTTTCTCGTCCGCCGGCCTATCGGCTTCAGCATTGCATTCTATGGCAGTGCTTCAAGTGTACCAGGCCAAACTCCTCCAGGGCATGGACGTGTCCGGTACAGATATCGCGCCCTTCAAAGAACTGCGGAGCGCGACGGATCTCGTCCTATGCGCCACCAAGGCCACGGCCCAGGCGATAGGCAGATCGATGGCCAGTCTCGTGGTGCTCGAGCGCCATCTGTGGCTGACGCTCACAGAGATCAAGGAAGCAGACACGGTCCCCTTCCTCGATGCTCCAATATCTGCTGCCGGCCTCTTCGGACCAGCAGTGGAGGGTTTTGCGGAAAGCTTCACCGCAGCGCAGAAACCTTTGCAGGCCATGAAGCACTTCCTGCCCAAGAGACCCAGGTCCAGACCTGCGTCGGATCGCCCCAAGCCAGCGCCGTCTCAGCAGCCGGTGAAGGCCATGCCCCCCGCTGCCCAGAAGGTAACAGGAGCTGAGACGCTTCAACGATCTCGCTCCGGGAGACGTTTCCCCCACCCTCAGCGTCAGGGACCCTGGCCAAAGATCACGCTGGACCCTGCGCCTCAGGCACCATCCTGAGACCGAGGAAAGGAAGAGGAAGGGACCGTGTCTCGCTGCTGCTGGACCTCCTTCAAAGAAGGCTCTTTTGTTCGCCCAAACACCCCGTTCTGTTCCAGGTGCTGGCGAAAATGTGTTTTTGATCCACAATGTGAATACCGGGTCTGTTCTAACACCCGCACAACCCACCGCTGTTATAGCGGGCACTTATATAAAACACAAACATTGTCAGAAAAAGAGCAACCTTCCTCTTCCACTCTCCACAGGAGTCAAGTCCCCGAAAGGCGGCATACCTCCCCAATGCATTTAACCCCTTGCCATATGGGCCGAGGCCTGGCGGGCCATCCCCGGGGTATCGGATTGGGTAATGGGAATAATATCTTGAGGATATTCACTCCAGTTCGCTCTCGCAGACCCCTGCGTTTCCGCGGGATGATCACCACCCGAGTCCAGAGTGCGAATTCACACGTTCTGCGCACGGAGTTGGGGAACTTATCGATAGGGAACGTACCTACGTAACCTCGGTTCCCTGAGATATGGGAACGAGTACTGCGTTCCTGGCCGTGCTTACAAGCTGTATATGGTCGTCGCTTCAGTCGAAGTAACCTGAGGACCCTACAGTGATGTGTCTGCTTATATAGCCATAAGCCCCGCCCATTTTGGCGGGCACCATCGCCATAGGTCCGTGCAGCTTCGCTGCCATTGGCTCAAAGTTTTACTTTGCACGCACCAATGGCCATGAAGTATTCACTGCGTTATTGTAAAGCTTCAGTCATCAGAGAAAAAGGAGTTTTCCCCATAGCGTCCTGCTACGCAGTACTCGTTCCCGTATCTCAGGGAACCGAGGTTACATTAGTAACCGAGTACGTTTTTTGTTTTGTCATTATTGTGCATGGAGTGTAGATTAATGTAAAAAAATAATCATTTAAAGTAGTTTAAGATAAGGCAGCAGCATAACAAAATGTGAATAAAATGAAGGGGGATGAATACTTTTGCAAGCCACTGTATTCATATTAGCCACCTTGTTAAATAGTTATGAGTTGCAACAAGATTGTGTTGATAAGACATGAAAAACAGGACACCTTTATTTAGCTTGTCTCTCCTGATTTCTATCACAAGCAAATAAAAAAGACTGAAGGTCTCATTGTGTGTGCGTGTGTGCGTGTGTGTGTGTGTGTGTGTGTACTTTAATTAAAACTGATCTGATAACAATATAGTTGTACTGTACATCGACCAAAAAATATCAAATTTAATATATCTTGATCTTCAATGTGTATCTTTTTAGCTGCAAATAAAGATGTTCAAACAAGGAAGTCCCATTAGATTCGCTTTGTACTAACCATGTGATGAATTCCACGACTAAAACTGTCAACATTTTTGCGCCCAATGCACTCCATTTACCCACCGAAGTACCTTCACAACTGGCCCCCAGTGGACCATGGAGAGAAGCAGCTGAACCAACAAAGCCAAAGATCTACAAAAAGCGAGACGCTGCTCAGTTCTAGGAAGAAATCAATTTGTGATGACCATGTTAAATATCCCCTGTGTGCTTTCAGCACTTATTCCTAAACCACAGGTCTCAAAACGACTGAAAGGGCAATAATCAAACGATATGTCACAATCCAAGAAAAACGCCACAAAACACATCCTTTCAAGTACGCTAACGTCTAACGGTCGTCATTCCTGGTCATTTGTGTTCACTTGCTTGTATTTACCAGCAACAGAGCTGATATGAGATCTATAACATGTGCTGTGTGGGCAGTCACAGAGAAAAGGAATATGAGCTATTAAATGTTTCAGTAACTGGGCACAACCTGTCCAACAGACTGGCAGCCACTCACTATTAGTCAGCCATGGTGAGTGGGTTGGACACTTTCATGCCACTATGAGAGAAAGAGAGACCGGAAAGATGACATTCACACTCCAGCCTTGTCTCTTAGAAACACATTCGCCTACCATGTCCCTCACAAAACTTCTGTCCGGATCTTCTTAATGACTAGGAAGAGAGTTCACATACAAATAGGAAGATGCCCTGGATACGTGTGCATGTCTCTGTAATAAACGGATGTGTTGTAATCAGCATTCTGCGTTCTTTACTGGGAATGTAATTGTTGTTCAACCGAGATGAGATGCAGTGACCCTTTCCAAGACAAACAAGCTGCTGTTCAGATTTGTGTGCTTTGCCTTGGGCGATTTGCTAACCCTGCCAACTAGCCTGCAACAGCATCTCTTGATACTCCCGACAGTGGCTGGGCTAAAAAGTACCAATCTCTTAAAAGGACCATCACATTACTCTTTTAGTGAAGTAGTAATCATGAATGCATACATGACGTGTTTTCAAGGTCCACTATTAAATAAACGCTATAACCACTTCTTGCCCCAATAACTCCTGCATACAGGTCCACTGCCTCTATTTTATCACAACCCACTGAACTTTCACACCCTGCTTTCCAAAAGATCAACAAAGCTTTACTGTATTCATAAATTTAAATTGTCAGCACTGCAGAATTTATGAATTATTTATCCATTTAACAGCACAGGTAATAGTGTTTAGCCCATGTCATACACCCACACATGCATATATGTATTTTAAATGCTAATTCATGTTGCTTGATTAGTTTACAGCTCTGTTCATTAGTCATATCATCGCTGTCCTTCTGAAACCTTGTATGTCTGTCCAAATTCTCATTTTTCTAGGAAATTGGATAAATACTGTACTTTTAAAATGATTAAATACAGTATTCTAAAAAAATGCTGGGTTGTTTTTGACACATTCTGGGGAAATATTGGACAGAACACACTGCTGGGTTAAAATTACCCAATGCTGGGTTATTTTTAACCCAATTGCTGGGTTGTTTTACCCAACCATGAGTGGAAACAATCCCGCAGTTGGGTTGAAATAACCCAGCATTGGGTAATTTTTATTCTTTTCAAAGTTTGAAAGATCAAAAGTGAATGGTTGACATTTCCAACTTCCATTTGCTCTTTATGTTACCGGATACATATACTTACAATACATAGGCCTATGTCTCACTCTGTTTTACGTTCCTTCACACATAAACACACGCAACCAAAGGCAATAAGCTCTCTAGTTATCGCACTACAGATGATGAGAAAACTCTGTATTCTTCGCTGTCTGGTGGACAAAGCTTGATTTGTAATGCAGAAGGCAACTGGGACACAATAGTGGCCAGACGGTTTGACCCAGTGACTGGTAGTAAGAGGTTTTAAGGCAGCCCAGCTGTTCACTGTGAGATAATTGATATAATGCTGCTGATGTTCTGTTTTAAAAAAATATTTCTGTACTTATAACCAAATGTGGATAAACTTGCAGAAGATTACGCTTTGATTACTGAAACCGCAAGTTAGGGGGCACAGGAGTTATAATGATGGTCACATTGATAAAGATTTGAGGCATTTAATACTAAATGTCAATTATCTTGTTTAAAGAGAAAAGAAAATGCTTAGGCATTCTTAGGTATAAGTATTTAATATAGTCTAATCAGTTCTGCACGTATATGTATGTGCTACACTTTACAAGCGTCCTGACAGAAACTTCTCACGACGACTTGTGAAACTGAGCGTAAATATCTGATTTACACTGCCATCTGCAGGAGTAGAGCTCTTAAGAAACACTTACAGGTGTACTGTGAGAAGGGTCTTCACTCGTTTATTGGCCACAACCTACAGAAGAATCGTCTTAAAAACGTATTTAAGCCTAAACGTCAGTGACCAAATTTCCCGCTCCTTTTACACCGAGTTTGCGTTACGTCAGCACCATGGACAGCGATCGTTAGTATTCAGTGCGACGCTTTAAACCGTTAAAATAGTCTGCAATCGTGTAAAGAATCAAACATAAGATCCGAGTGAAATCTGAGTGTTTCTCTCAGAAAACATAGTATTTTTTTTAGCTTTAGTGGAAGCACATCGGAATCGGGTTGTCAGAACTGTAGAGAGTACGTCGAAAGATTAGGATAATGCCTATGCACTGCATACATACAATCATTTACTTAACAATTTTAGCATGAGATGTGCTAAAATGTTGAATTCTCAGCTGATGAAACATTAAGTCCAAAGAATACAGGCATTACTGCTTTGAGTAAATTATTCAGCGACAACCCCTGACGGAAATGTATAAAAACAAACCAGTTTAATTGCGGTACTTATAGTAAACCACAAATTTACTATGGTCTTAGTATAGTAAGCATAGTTTATCCATAACAATTGTGATAAAATTATGGTATTGAAAAAATGAAGAAAAAAAACATTATTACACTTCAACACTGTTTTGACATTTAAAATACATAAAACGCATCTATGGTAAGAACCTACCTTGTAGCTTTTGTTCGTCTTCGTGTTATAGGCTATTGATGGCCCATTAAATCCTTCAAGTATTTGGAAGAAGTACAGCGGAAATTCCAAACGTGCACGACTTCGATACACACGTAGGCTAATGTTGATTCATATGAGCTGGGATAACGGAGGAGGTTTTGTCACGATTTCTGCGAAACAACAGCGAGGGCGAATTCACGGTCTCAGCGCGAGTCTGAAGACGATTGACAAGTCTCTCTTGAAACCATTTGGCGCTACGTTTCCTTTCCGAAGTTTCAGCAGTCTTGTTTTTCCCGGTGGAGCGGGGGTCGCACGCATGTGGCGTTACAATCACCAACTGTCGTTTCTCTGGTCCGTAGCTGGTAAAGAGACAAAACAAACGACACCTTGAGTTAGCTATTACTGTATACAAATTTGCGTTTCAAATGAGCGACCACGAAGCATGTTTCTCCCCTTCCTGCTGGAGCTTCTGCAGAAAGATGTGCGTAGGTGAGGGAGTGACGCAGATGGTGTTTAATAAAGCAAAAGCCTGCGATAATATAGGTTAATGGATACTATATTACTGAGATTATACATTAAGGTCTTGCCGAGGTGCATTTTAACCTCTCATTAAACTATAGCAAGGCGAAGATTAACTTTTAATGGACGGCTAACGTCTTAAGACAAGTGCGATTTTTTTAAATAATTAAAACAAATAAATAAATAATATATAAAATAAAATAAACATATATACTTGAACCAATATTAGAGCTTGATACTCACAAATTAAAAACCATTTAACCGAAAATGACCTTGCAAACTTGACGCTACAACCAATCAGACGCATCGCTGGATTGATGTCAAAGTTCTCTTGCGACCGATTACAATCAGTTATCAGTAGGGAGAAAGAGTCACATACTAACACGTCACTTAATATATTTCAATCAAACCCCATCAGAAGGTTAACTGTGGCATTGATGCATAAATGCTAGTGCAATCCTGTGGTCCTCTGATCAATAATGTAATCGAGATTGAAAATAAGATATTGGCTGCCCTGAACAAATTATCCTATATTAGAGGCTCAATGACCAAATAAGCGAGTCTTTGTAATGACAGAGAAGTCTTATTCTTCTGTCTGGCTCAGACAGGGGGAATATTTGGTTGTTGAAATCAAATTGAACAGCTGATATAAGAGTCAATATGTATTCTCCTGTACAAAAAGCCCAGGAGAAGTAGGCTATTAACACAAAATGATGCTCTCTGTGTTCGCAGCATGTTTGTGTTTAATGTAAATATTTTAGTGTGGTTCTCCGGCAGCTTCACAATTATAACCAGTGTTGGGTAAGTTACTCTGAAAAAGTAATTAATTACTAGTTACTAATTACATATTCAATAGTGTAATTAGATTACTGTACAAATTACTCTCCAAAAAGTATTTAATTACTTATTACTAATTACTTTCTATATCCTATATCCGCCTTGATTAGTTAAGGGATTCAAGGACAGACATGAAACGGCACAAGTTATTAATATTAAACTACACAAAGTACACTTATTAACTGACCAAAGTATTACAAATGTGAGAATTATACATTAAAGCACGGATTTTAATCAATTCCACTATTGCACACACAGTATTTAGTTTAATTACATCAGAAGTAACTGTAATTAAATTACAGAAAAAATCAAGAGTAATGCCCTACTTTACTTTTTCAAGGGAAAAGTAATTAAATTACAGTAACTAATTACTTAGTAACTAGTTACACCCAACACTGATTATAATAAAATGGAGTAGACATTTATTATCTCCCTTAAGAGAGTAGTTTGTTTATTTAAGCTAGTTTAGATGCTTATATTGACAGATGCTTATTTAGTCAGTCATGATTTATTTAGAGCTACTAAAGCATTATTGTCTATTTCTTTATTAATGCACAGGCATACATTTTCAAAGTATGCTGAACAGCTTTTTACTAAAGGAATAGTTCACCCAAAAATGAAACATCTCTCAGAATTTACTCAACTTTATACCACCCCAGGTGTATGTTTTCCATTCTTCATTCAAACACAAATGTTTTTTTTATTTAAAAAATAGTGATCATTTCATGTCTATGTAGGTTCATAAAGCAAATATACAAGCATATTCAAGTGCTGAATTCAAATGTGACTCAGGACCCATGCATTCATAAGGGTCAATTTTTTTAAGTTGAGATTTGTACTTCATCTGAATGCTGAACAAATGAGCTTTCCATTGATGTATGGTTTATTAGGATAGGACACTATTTGGCAGAGATATAATTATCTGAAAATCTGGAATCTGCGAGAGAGAGAAAAAAATCACCTTTAAAGTTGTCCATCAGAGGTGCTGTAGCAGGCCGTAGCTAGAAGCAGCATGTTTGTTTTAGTGCTATCTATTGGCTTACCCATGTAATGATGTTGTGGACAGATGAACCTGATAGCGAAAATTCGAAGCTTCACATAGATACCAAACTTGAGTGAGTAATTCTTAAAGAGCGGGCAGCACCGAGCAAAGTTTTTAGGCGTGTTTCCGGTCATTTTTGTTCATCGATGTGGTGCTATATTCTATCTACATTTGTTGATCCACTGGAGTCCACTAGGAGCTTCAACAAGTTGGGACCTATTCATGGACATAAATTAACAAATATTTTTATAATAAACTATTCCTCTAACGCAACTTCCCATAGGAGACAGCCTGATCGGAAATAGTGGTAGATAAATAATCCCAGCATCATTTACAGCTGAGAGCACCTCATCAGATCTGACATGGCCACTGCAGTCTGTGAGTGGTTCAGTAGAAAAACAAAACATCTAGTTATGGGAGAAAAGCAGATGGTGTCTAATACATGCTTATGTAAATGCAAAATCAGTTTCCGAGCTACTTTTCGAGATTAAGTCATGCGATTTTATATGAAAAGCAACATAAAAGCAACAGCTTGACTCCTGCATGTTTTCTGGTCCACAGACTGCTACCCACACAGAGCACGAAACTACCCTGCAAATGGGTTTCCACAAAGTAGTTTTATTTAGGCAAGGCCATTTGGCAGTTTTAGCCTAGCTTTTTGTATTTATTTTCTGGAAATCAAAGAGAATATCTAAAACGAGAAAGTTTTACAACACATTGTGATTACCAAGAACAAATTTGAGAGGCAAGGAAAAACAGCCTGCCTCCATCATTGTTCAGCTGCATTGTTGACTGTTGAGTTATTGATTTTTTCTTTACATCACTGTCATCGTGGTTTCATGTAAATAGCTGCTGTGCGTGATTCACTCGGAAACCACAAGACACAAATCCACACGCAGCATGACTACACGCCTCTACAGGCCATCTCTCTGGGGCCACGTGATGTTCACATTCTCATGAAGTCCTTCATTTTTAAAGCAGCAGTTATTGTTATTGGTATTTATATTTGCTGTGTGGAGAAATTTATGCATCCATCTGTCTGGTGTAAAGCGATAAGAAATAAGTGAATTGTGAGAGCAGAGTGCTGTGTGTCAATGTGAAATATGTCCCTCCACTCTTCGTGTCTACACAATGGTGTGAGTTTTATTAAAATGAACTCAAGGCATAAGGACCAATCAGAGGCTCATCACTCTGTTATGGCTGTTAAACCATGCATGGAAAAAATGACAGACAGAGTGATTTTACGCCTGAAAGAACCTGAACACCAACATGCCATTATGTATGTAAATATATCCATACATGTGTATAAATGCAGTTAATTTGGTCCTTGAATCTGATTGGATGAAAGGCCGCTACAACCACTGAAATGACAAACTAAACCATTTCCTCAGCAGACATCTTCAGCACGCAATCAGTCATACTGTAAATGTACAGGTCACATTTCATTTTAAAATAAAAAACTAGACAATTTAATTTATTTGACATTTTTAGTTTTATTTACGTGACAATTAAGCAAAACTTCCCCTAAATGTTAATTCATAATGCAAAATCTGTTCTGAAAAAATAATCATGTTTTTTTATTTTACTTCAGCAAAATATAGTATTTTTCCTTAAATGTCTTTTAACATTTGTTGTGCCATTCCCCCATTGAACTGTTTGTACAAGCAACTGTTATAAATGACATTTTAACAAAGGTTTTCTTTATAGAAAATATAAATGAAAAATTAGGGCTGCTCCAGTACAACAAAAAATATAATGACGATCACAATTATTTTGCTCAATGTTGAGATCATTATTATTTAACACAATTACTCACTAACTTTAGAAACAAAGTCAATAAATAGATAAATTATTAATGAATAACTTGTCAAATTAAAACTGGATTCAATTTAAATAACAAATCAAAATAAATAAATACGAATGCATATTTTATATTATACATAGATAATATAAAAATATAGATAACATAAAAATAATAGAAAGACATAAGACAATCCTTGCAAAACAGAATGTGGCACAATAAACCTTGACTATTTTGTTTTTATAATTGTTGGAAGGCAAAACTGAAATTGAAAATCAATTACGATGAATTGCACAGCCCTGTCACAAATTGCCATCATTAGAAGTCTATGTGAATTGGAATTAATAGCCTACAATAAATCATTTACTAAAACTTTTTGTCAGGTTATCTTCAGGTTTTACAATATTTCGTGGTACTAGGAAGAAACTCAAGGAAGTCGAATCTAACTGTTTGTAGCATCAAACGCTTACTTCATGTAACAGCATTAAACTTATGTCATGTTTAGCCATGCTATTAGTTTGCCTCTCCAGCCAACAGGCTTGTTCTATCTTGCAGCATTAGGAATCAAGCAAAATGTGCCAAGCGAAAAACCATCTCCCTTCGCACTTCCTCTCCAATCAGTAGTTTTTATCCAGTTATCTCATCTAACAAGAGAAAAGCATGTGTTGAGTTTCACATTAGCCTTCAGTACCATTAGCATTATCAAATATAGCAACGACCTCCCTGTAACCTTAGATGACATTATAAGTTCACGGACCCAAATAAGTAATTTCCTCCATGATCCTCAGCAATGATGGAGGAGTCCTTTTTCAGAACGCACCAACCCAATCCATTACCGCACCAACGGATCGGGCTGTTGAGTCATTTAACATGCCAGTAATTAGCCTCTCTCAGGAGGCCTAGAGAGAACTGTGTTCACTGTGTGGAGTGCAGCGGCCTACAGCTCTATCTATAACTTTGACAGAAGCCTCGGTGCTGTCAGTCCCTCTGTGGCACCCTCCCCAATCTACACAGAGAATGATGAATGCACCAGTCGCTATGACATCACAATCATAGCACACTTCCTCTGCCTCTCTCTCTTTCTTGAACTCGTTCTGTCCTCGTCTCTCGCTCCATCATGTTTTCCCTGACTTTGTCTCTCTCTCTTCAAACTCTTTCCTCTTTCTCCTCATATCTCTTTTTTCATCCATAACCCACCTACACTATCTTCAGTTTACGTCCATAGTAATTTCACTGTGGAACAGAATTCTGTAACAAATCCAGGATTAGACACAGAAGGGGCATTACTCCAAAAAGCATACACTGAATTATCAACTATCAAATTCCATCTATTGCATGAGCACAATTTAAAATTCAAAAACTCATTTCAGAATTGCTGTCGGGCTGCCAACCTTCGCTATAACCTACAGAAATCGATTGAATCTCATCAGGACCTTTAGAATATGTATGCGGTGGTGATTTGTTGTATAGGCATGACTAAAAGGCCTGGCCGGTAGGTGAGAAATGTTCACACCACTCCAGACCAACCCTCAACAGAATCTCAGCCAACTTCTCAAGGCTGTTTCCAACATAATCTCAACCTTCATATCTTTTTTGAGAAACGTGTGGGACATGCCTATAAACCAGGTGCATTTGGAATACAAATTTCAAAAATGCATCTGAGATAATTCATGTTAAACAAGTTATACAGTATATTGTTTGAAATGTTGAAGGAAATGACAAATTTGGTCAACTTACAAAGATGCTTTTTCTTTATACTGAATATTGTGTCACCATCTAGCTCTTGCCAAGTTGTTTGATACATATTGAATATTTTATACAGTTGCAGACAAGTTTACATAGACCTTGCAGAATCAGGAATATGTTTAAAATTTAAGAGTAATTTTGAAATTTAAGTTTTTTTCCAATTTAGTACTGCCCTGTAAAAGATATTTGACATAACAGATGTTTACATAAAGTTCTTAACACAGAATAGTTCTTAACACACTTATTTATACACCATGAACTTCTGTACATTTTTATTGTAAATACCTTCTATATTTTTGCCACATTTGCAGGAAATTGTTCTGATGTAAATATATATATATGTTTTATATATATGTATATATACATACACTGTATATTATTTATTCCCTTGTCTCTTATCTTTAACTGTGTTCACTCTCTCTCTCTCTCTCTCTCTATATATATATACACTCACCTAAAGGATTATTAGGAACACCTGTTCAATTTCTCATTAATGCAATTATCTAATCAACCAATCACATGGCAGTTGCTTCAATGCATTTAGGGGTGTGGTCCTGGTCAAGACAATCTCCTGAACTCCAAACTGAATGTCAGAATGGGAAAGAAAGGTGATTTAAGCAATTTTGAGCGTGGCATGGTTGTTGGTGCCAGACGGGCCGGTCTGAGTATTTCACAATCTGCTCAGTTACTGGGATTTTCACGCACAACCATTTCTAGGGTTTACAAAGAATGGTGTGAAAAGGGAAAAACATCCAGTATGCGGCAGTCCTGTGGGCGAAAATGCCTTGTTGATGCTAGAGGTCAGAGGAGAATGGGCCGACTGATTCAAGCTGATAGAAGAGCAACTTTGACTGAAATAACCACTCGTTACAACCGAGGTATGCAGCAAAGCATTTGTGAAGCCACAACACGCACAACCTTGAGGCAGATGGGCTACAACAGCAGAAGACCCCACCGGGTACCACTCATCTCCACTACAAATAGGAAAAAGAGGCTACAATTTGCACGAGCTCACCAAAATTGGACAGTTGAAGACTGGAAAAATGTTGCCTGGTCTGATGAGTCTCGATTTCTGTTGAGACATTCAAATGGTAGAGTCAGAATTTGGCGTAAACAGAATGAGAACATGGATCCATCATGCCTTGTTACCACTGTGCAGGCTGGTGGTGGTGGTGTAAAGGTGTGGGGGATGTTTTCTTGGCACACTTTAGGCCCCTTAGTGCCAATTGGGCATCGTTTAAATGCCACGGCCTACCTGAGCATTGTTTCTGACCATGTCCATCCCTTTATGACCACCATGTACCCATCCTCTAATGGCTACTTCCAGCAGGATAATGCACCATGTCACAAAGCTCGAATCATTTCAAATTGGTTTCTTGAACATGACAATGAGTTCACTGTACTAGAATGGCCCCCACAGTCACCAGATCTCAACCCGATAGAACATCTTTGGGATGTGGTGGAACGGGAGCTTCGTGCCCTGGATGTGCATCCCACAAATCTCCATCAACTGCAAGATGCTATCCTATCAATATGGGCCAACATTTCTAAAGAATGCTTTCAGCACCTTGTTGAATCAATGCCACGTAGAATTAAGGCAGTTCTGAAGGCGAAAGGGGGTCAAACACCGTATTAGTATGGTGTTCCTAATAATCCTTTAGGTGAGTGTATATACAGTATATTACTATTGTATTGCTGTAGACTACATATGCCCACACAAAAGCATTTTCACCGTCACTGACATCCGCACATACAGTATGACAAAAAACTTAAAACTGAAACCAATAACTAAATTTAAGACAGTTCAAAAGTTCACCTGATTCTCTTTACTGTACGTTAACTAATCATTTAATGTCATGTGATTATGTAATGTTATGTTTTGTAATGGTTATTGAAGGGTTTCTTGTTGGATCTGAGCCATTAAACTGTCCACTAGCCTCCAGAATCCTTCAGATCCTCCAGTCATTGCTTTGTCGGCATCTTTTGCATATTTGACCCTTGTTTACCAGTGACTGTGATGTTAAGATTCACATTTTTACAACAACCAAGAAACTCATTCACAACTATTACAAAAGATACACAAATTCAGTGACGCTCAAACACCACAGATTTACTAAAGGCAATACTAAATTAAAAACAACCCTTCATTTTCACAATGCCTATATTTCTCTTACCTTTTTAACTTTTTGACCACAACTGTGTAGATTCGTTTCAATTCGACCGCATACATCATCTGGGTTTATTTTTTCAGGTTAAATTTTTTAGAAAAACAACTGGCATTTTTCAAGGTAAGAATGAAATGAGACCTCTATGACAAACGACAAATGCTGCCCGCGGAGGACACAGCCTTCGAATTGAGAAGCAGTCTGTGTATCACATTTAACCCTTAAAACACCATTGTGTGATTTTAGGGGCATCTAGTGGTGAGGTTGCGAATTGCAACAAATGGCTCACCCCTCGCCCCTCCCTTTCAAAGCACTACAGAGGCTGAGAGAGATATTTTATTTAAAAAAAACGCTTCTTTATGTAAGGTCTTTATACACAAATGAAGACATACTTATGTTCTAAAAGTCAAACCACATTAAACAAAAAATAGAGCATGTCACCCTGGTTGCAAAGCAGTTGCACTTTGCAAAGCTAATCTCTCACGCACAAAGATACTGTTGCTCGTGCCCTTTCTCATTCTCTCCATTACACTCCAAAACAAGCTTAAAAATCATCCGCCTGATAGAAATGATTGTGACTGAGCAGTTTTTCTTTCCCTCTCCCTTACCTCCATCTGTCAGACACTGTGTTTGTCTTTTATGTCCATCTGTCTCTCAAAGTCTGTTTATTCCGGTCCTCTGAGGTTATATGAAGTTTCTCATGCACATATGCACATTGAGAGGTCTGTAATGCCAGCTCAGTCTCATAGAGGATTTCATTCGGCCAGATCCACCACAGACACTGAAGAAAGTTTGAGGCATTGTTGAATGCAGAAAAGCAAACAAAAGGTGAAAGCAAGCCTTAAAATCTCTACAAGTGGCTGATCCGAATAACTCTAGACAGCAACTTCACACAAGAGACTCAATTCACAATTTCAGTTTGCTACAGCATTAGCCTGTTTTTCAGTTTGCTACAGCATTAGCCTGTTTCTAATACCTTAGCATATAAACATTCATCACAAACAAACAATTGTTAAAACGGTCAATTATTTATAACCAATTTAGATGCCTACTTTTTTTGGACCGGCCAATTGTCTTAAAATGCTGCCTCGGTAGGCAGTTCATTCTGTTTGGAGCAGAGCAAATGTGTCCCCGTGGAGCTGATGTCTAAAAAAATACCTCAGACTATGCTGATAATACGAAGCCCAGCGAGTATTATTTTATTAATACTTAAAATACATAATGCATGGTTATATTAAGAATAAGCGACTTCAAACATTGCAGGTTTGCAGCCGAGGTTTCTTTTTCTTTAATTAATTCGTTTATTTATTCCGTCTTTAAAATGGAAGCTTTAACCAAGCCTTTCCCTGCAGAGAAAATATATGGAGTGGAGGATTGTGGGTCTCTCAATGTGGCCCTAAAACATTTTCTAATCCACTTTTATTCCCCACCAAGGTCTATTAATCTGGGGAGCAGATACTTATCCTCCTCTGATTTATCCGCTTATAAATGAGCTGACATATGGATGAGATTAAGCATTGGCATGGTGTAAGGTTTATAGTAAAGGTTTATGATTTAAGCCGGGCCTATGAGATTCCAGAGGCGTAATGAGAGTCCATTGGTGTAATGTGTAGCTCAGCCCGGCGGATTTTAAGTCTTCAGGCCTGACCGGGAGGAAAATAACAAAGTTCGAATGAGCTCGTCTAATTTCTAAATAAACACGGGGTGATTGTACGGCTCTTTTGGAATGATAATTCTTCAGAGGAAGCTTTATCTTGTGTGACTCGCTTGCATTGTTAATCAGCTACAGCCTGTTGGCTCTAATTATTTCGCAGATGCCTAAATTTATTTTGCATCTCGCCCCACATCCGCACACACAGCTGTGCGCTTCAACCTTTGCGACGGGACCTTACAACTCCCACAGGGCATGTGAAGTTCACCTTTAAACCAGGCCTTCTTCCGCACTAAACAGTCTGCAGATTACATCATCGAAATGATCAATCCAAGCATGCTCATTTCCAGCACAATCCTTTCGCATTTCCTTTGTTTTCTTTTTTTTTCGACCTTCATTTCATTCTTGTGTAATGTAAAGACGAAAGAGAGCTTTAATTAACAGAAACACACAATGGTGAACTCACTGTGACCGTGCTCGCTGCATGCGAATCAACACTATATTATGACACTTAGCCAGTTTAACTAATGCAAATTCGGAAGCGTTTCACATCATCGGGCCGTAGTTTGGTAACAGAGTCCTGTCACCCTGTGCATTCATCGAATCATCCAATTACACAAACCAAATGAGAGAAATACTGTACCTAGAAACTAAGGGCACAATGGTGACAGCGTCAAGAGTCCCCGCTTAATAATCATTTATGAGAAAGCACTACTTTGTAGGGCTCACTTCAAACCAAGACGTCTATTGGTCGTCTATTGCAGTTTCACTTTGAGCCGGCCAAAACTAAACAGACTCTTAAAGTTCCTGGAAAAAATCTGGATTAATATGGATGAGACATCTCATTAACAGCAAAATATGGCAGAGCAATAAAGCCGCCCCTGAACTCATCTTTGTGTGCTTCCCTATATGACAGCACAACCGCTTCACAAGAATTCAGCATCTTCAAGTCTCAAAAAAAATCCAGGCCGAGATGTTCAATGAGACTCTTTCTTACAAATGCACTTTGTAGTGGCCGTATTGAATATATTCAAGATGAGAATAAATGTCTTTTAGTGGAAGACTGATAACTGGGGCCTGCGGTCTTTGTAAATTGCACTTTGCTGATGGCATGGAGTGGAATCCTACTGTAAAAGGAGAAATGGTACCTGATGGATAAATGAATAAGCAGCTACAGTGAGGGAAATAAGTATTTGATCCCCTGCTGATTTTGTAAGTTTGCCTACTTACAAACAAATGAAGGGTCTATAATTTTTATGGTGGGTTTATTTTAACTGATAGACACAGAATATTTAAAAAAATCAGGGGAAAAAAATGTTATATAAAGGTTATAAATTGATTTGCATTTCAGTCAGTGAAATAAGTATTTGATCCCCTACCAACTAGCAAGAATTCTGGCTCCACAGATTGGTTATGTGCCTATATGGACCACAGATTAGTCCTGTCACTTTAAGAAAGTACTCCTAAATCAGCTTGTTATGTATATAAAAGATGCCTGCCAACAGAATCTGTATCTTCCAGTTCAACCTCTCCAACACCATGGTCCAGACCAAATAGGTTTTAAAGGATGTCAGCGACAAGATTGGAGACCTGCACAAACCTTGAATAGGCTACAGACAGAAGCTTGGTGAGAAGGAGACAACTGTTGGTGTGATTATTTGGAAATAGAAGATACACAAAATAACTATCAAATGCCCTTGTTCTGGAGCTCCCTGCAATATTTCCCCAATGGGGTAAAGATGATCATGAGCAATGTTAAAGATCAGCCCAGAACTACACGGAAGAAGCCTGTTAATGATTTCAAGACAGTTGGGAACACAGTTAGCAAGCAAAAAATTGGTAACACATTGGTAACACGCTATGCCACAGTAGACTGAAATCCTGAAGCACCCGCAAGGTCCTCCTGCCCAAGAAGGCCCGCCTGGCTCGTCTTAAGTTTGACAATGAACATAAAAATGATTCAGAAAAGGCTTTGGCGAAAGTGCTGGCACTGCTGTGAGACCAAAATGGACTCCTGTGTTTGGAGGGAGAGAAATGCTGACTATGAGCCCAAGAACATCATGTCTACAGAGAAGCACAGTGTTGGAAACATTCTGCTTTAGGGCTTTTTCTCTGCTACAGGTATACAGGATGACTTCACCGCATTGAGGGGCTGAGGGACGGGCCCATGTACCGTAAAATCTTGGACGAGAACCTCCTCCCCTTAACTAGGTCACTGAAGATGGGTCATGGATGAGCCTTTAACATGACAAAGACGCAAAACATATTGCCAAGACAACCAAATAGTGGCTTAAGGAGAAGCACATTAAATGTCCTAGCCAGTCTCTAGACCCTAGTCCTATAGAACCTCTGTGAAGGAGGCTAAAACTCCAATTTGCTGAGCGACAGCCAAGAAACCTTAAAGATTGACAGAGGAGTGGACTAAATGTATCCGGACACATGTGCAAACCTGGTGACCAACTATCAGAAATGTCTGACCTCTGTGCTTGCCAACAAGGGTTTCTCCACAAAGTACAAAGTTATGTTTTGCTTGGGGATCAAATACTTATTTCACTGACTGAAATGCAAATCAATTTATAACCTTTATATAACATTTTTTTCCCCTGATTTTTTTTAAATATTCTGTGTCTATCAGTTAAAATAAACCCACCATAAAAATTATATACCCGTCATTTGTTTGTAAGTAGGCAAACTTACAAAATCAGCAGGGGATCAAATACTTATTTCCCTCACTGTATATATATGCATCAGGAGGAACACGAGCAAGCGTGTTCGTCATCTGCTGATGACTGTACGGGTCTAGTCACTCAAGCATCCTGCACCAGCATCTGTACAGTTTATTGAAGGAGAACACATTAAATTGAAAGGTACGGTCTTACTGTGTGTGCGTGTGTGTGATGGATAATGTACACGATTGCAGCAACTCGGACATGCTGGAAAATCAATACTGGACATTCGAGATATAAACTAAACCCAATTTATACTTCTATACACAACTGGCAACCAGTCACATCTACCTCACCTTCACAAGCCAATATCCAAGTGTGTATGCGCACAATGGTTTTGTGGCTAAAATCTCTTTTAATCCCATGAGCACTGAGCCCTGTTGTATAAACGCATTATGGGATATGTGTGGTTACTTCTGAATCTTCCACTCAATGTTTTTTCTTACGTTTGCACATGTGAAGCCCATTCCAGGTTTATCATTGTACTGGCACATCTGCAGACACACTTTATTTCCCCTTAGGCTGTAAAGCACACGCACACGTCCATACACACACAGTCTTATTTTATAAAGTTGACAATCCAATTGGGATTGCTGTTCCCCTCGCAGTGTAGCAGAGACAAGTATTTTATTGTCAGAAGAAAGCATTACCTCATCGCCACCTTACCACCGATTGACGTATTGTTTGAGCGATGCTCATTGTCAAGGTTAATCGAAACGGACGGTCTTATGGAGATTTAATACAGCAAAACATGGCTATTCATCAGCCCTTTGGGAAAGCAAAGAGATGATTAATGATAAAGATATGTTATATACAACGGGCTAGTAAACTAACACGGTGAATACCCAACATTGGAGAACCGTAGAGAGAATGTACTGCATGCGCAGTTGTTGAAAAAAGTATTCAACGCTGCTGCAAAAGAGACGAGAACAACGGTCAGGTACATCTTTCTAGTGCGTGTTTACATAGAACAGTGGTTCTCAAACTGGGGGCGCCAAGATGGATCCAGGGGAGCATTTTATGAAATATATCAAAATTTATCATACATTTTATGCAATCAAATATCAGAAAAATAAGGCCACCAACCAGAAGAATTGATGTTTCAGCATTGTATTACTGAATATGTTATTGGTCTAATTAAAATTGTAAGTTTAAGTTTAAACTGTATTAAGTCTTTTTGGGGGGGCACAAATCGATGCACCCTACACAAAAGGGGCCTTACAACAAAAATGTTTGAGAACCATGGACATAGAAAACCAATAGAAAATCAATGGAAAATTAGCATATTGAAATGAAGAAACACAATCTGTGTAAATCGCCCCTTAGTATTAATGGCCTTTACTTCAGCCTTTAATTCTTAAAGGGATAGTTCACCCAAAAATGAAAATTCTGACATCATTTTCTCACCCTCTTGTCATTTCAAACCTATATGACTTTCTTCTGCAGAACACAAAAGAAGATATTCTGAAGAATGTTGGTAACCAAAAAACGGCGGTACCCATTCACTTCTATTGTATGAACACAAAAATCAATGCAAGCCAAATAGGTACTGCTGTTGTTCCGTTACCAACATTCTTTAAATTAATTACAAGATCCCAACTGGTCCAGAAAACCAAAAGACCAACGACAACCCTGAGTTACAAACTTTAGTGGGTGAGATCGGGTAGACTGTGGATACAACAACTGTTGCTTTGGTTCTTCGCCTGTCATATGACATCATGGCTAAAATTCGCCAGAAGGCATGGAGGAGACATGTAGGAAAGACTGAAACCAGTTAGAAGATGCAGTTTGATATGATTCAAATCAAAATGACATGTTTGATAGGAGCTAAACACAGCAGAATAAAAGCTGATATATAGCATAGTGTATCGCATGACAACAACGTAACCGTGTCTCTGCTTTCTGGTTTTCTAGACAAAACATATAAGCACTGCATGCAAAGATACAGTGAGCGTGATTATGTCTGTAAAGTGGGTTAATGGCTTAATATAAATGAAATGATGGAGCAATGTTTTAAGCAACTGGCAGGCTGTCCTTTGAGACAGCACTCAGCATCTGTTGGCAAGCTGTCAGTGACAGTGTACGGAACGGTAGACTATGTGTTTACAGAGATGAGAAATGCAGAGTTGAAAACCATCTTCACACATCAACAACACACTTCACTCTCAAACACTGTGGCCTCATGTAGCCAGAATCTTCCTTCTACCGCCTAAAAAATATACAGTATATATGATGGAACAACAATATTCCTCTTTCATCTATACAGTAACACACACACACATTTTGAGAGATTACACAGGCTTTCCTTAAAGCATGAGCTCGTCTTATTGCCAACAGGTGTATATGTCACAGTGACCTTTACCATAAGCACATCTCAAGCGCCATTGAATCAGCACCTACATTATTTAAGTGACTTCTCTAACAGTACACTAACAGCAGAGCTCCTACAGAAGAGTAATAGCACTAAATGTATTAGAGTTTCAGCATGCTTGGAGAACTGTGAACTTGAATAGAACTGTCCAAAAAATGCAAAGCGCCGATCCTCATTAGAATGTCAAATGCATTTATTTCTAGGGTTGTTTGAATTCAGAGAGCAACCCAAAAGAAGATGTCCAGAGAGGCATGCGTTTTATCTTTGTGTGGGGGGTGCGAGAAAGGGATTCTAAAAAATATCCATGCTTTTTGCATGGCTTTCTTGTATTTTTAGCCAATTTTCATCGCTGGGTCATTCTAGGAAGTAGGTGTCTAAATAAGGAGTGTCCAATATAATGAAATGAAATAGGAAAAAAAGAAGTTAAAATATCATTAGTAGGCCTACTAGTGCATTTTTTGTTGAGAGAAGTCTATGAACACTGTAAAAGTTGGTATCGGCTGTTCATTTTACAGATTCTTATTTTCAAATAAAAGATACAAAAATGGCTTCTGTAGTTTAATAAAACAAACTTGCTCACAAAAAAAGCAGAACGCCCATTTCAGATGTCTTGCAGATCATGGCAAATGACAAAAAAGCGAATCCAACGCCTGCCACAGTCCAGACAAACCAGCCACAGAAAAAGAGGCAAAACAAGAGAGAAGGGAAAAGGAGAGACAGCAAGACCCCAAAGAAGAGCAAGATGAATGACACCTGAAGAGAAGATGAATCGCTAAAGAACTGTGTGGGGGCAAATAATGAAAGAAGCCCCCTTCCTGCTCTGCCTCGCATTTCTCCCAGAGACCTGATAGAGGCCGAGACAAAGTTAGTGTTCAGTGACGAACAGGACATTACCCACAAGTCCCAGGCCTGCACCGACACACAATTAATGTGTCAAGCATCTGAAATAGGAGGGTCTCCGAGTGGACCTAATCTCAGCTTTCTGCCTCAAATTGACAAATGGCTCGATGTAGCTTTACAGAATGCCAACTCGTACTAGCAACGAAAGAAATACGGCACTGCAGCCAGCCGTTTCACTGCTGCCCGAGAGGTACTCGATATTCAAATTATACCACAACCACTCTTTACTGTAGATATTTATCTATTTATTAATAAAAACTACATCTGTCTATAAATAACAGCTAAAATAAATATCATTGCATTTGCAGTCTGATGCCACAGAACGTTTTATAAGGTATTTTATTTATTTTTATCTTTTTTATTCAATCTTTTTTTACAAATTATTTCTGACTTGGTTACTCGCCTGCAATTCGATTTAATTTATAACGCTTTTCACAATGTGCATTGTTGCAAAGCAGCTTTCCAGAAATTACTCAAGCACAATGTGATGACGATTTCTTCGTTGTAGTCATCACTTGCATGCTAACCATGAGGTTTGTGTGATTTGCCACTATTGTTTGCAGACTTAAACCTTTCTTGGAATGTTGGTGATTATGGGTTTCTGTGATTCATAGATTTTTTTGTTTTGTTTTGGTAATAAGTTTTGGGTACTGTGTTGTTATATTAAATGAGAATCTAGCCAATGTACATCTTCTAATATTAGGTATGTTGTTCACTGATAGGTGCACATGTTAGTGATCAATGTTAGACTATTTTACATCAATAGTTCCTATAAGCAAAATTCAAACACACAGAGACCAGTTGAAGATTACAAATGATTTATTTTGAAGCATATTGTATAGGTAAATAAGGAATCTTACATGCCAAGTGGCATTCTCACCACTTCCTGGATTGGTACCTCCTGTTAAGAGAGGGCGGGGCAATAGTTGTCCTTATTTATTCTTATGGGTCATACCATATTGCAATGTGGGGCCAAATAATATATTTTAGGATTAAGGTTGTGACCAAGTGTTCTCAAAGCTGTTTAAAGAGGTGAATACTCGATAATGAGATATGTAATTTGAAGAATTTTCTACATTGATTTTATTGTCTAAAGGTTATATGTTGTATATGTTCATTGTGAGATTTTGGCACCCCTATAGTTGGTAGGGTTCTTCTGTTAGGGAGGCTGGCCAAGGTTATTTAAGCCAGTCTAGTTGTAACCTGAGGGGGGGGATGGGGGTGGTCCTTGTGATGTGTATTGTCTTGCTGCCTAAAATAACTATTTTCTTTGTTCAAGTTGCGACAAAGTATGCACTGAGTCTAGTGCTATTATGTTTGTGAACTCGTGATTAGAATTTTTTTTTGTACTTTATATCTACGGTGTCCATGTTTCATCTAAATTTTTCCCTCCATTAAACACTTTTTGGGATTATAATCAGTGTCTTCTGAGCCTTGCTACCACCTCCTCTTAACCAACTCGGGACGCACTACGACACACAAAAAACTTGATATAAAAGAAATGATTGAAAATGAAACATTAACCTTAAGAAAAAGCCTATAACAGACAGGTAAAGATGCGCAAATACACAAAACACAATAAAAATTCTGCTGTGCTGTACATCCTGAATCCCTCCAATGGTTATTTTCAAACTGCCGGAGCTCCGGGACACTTGACAGGTCATTATAATTCTGACCAGTTATCTGGATCCTTTAATTTCGTTTACACAGACCTACTAAGACTTTACCATTATGCGTTTTTCATTTCTCACTGCTGAGATTAACGTAATAAGATTTCTCATACATGAGGTCAGATAAAGGCCTCTGAGTTACTGTGTATGAACCTAAGTGAGTCGAGTATTTCAAATTGTGTTACTTTAATTAAGCTGCAAATTCAATGCTGAGCTTTCAAAACATTCAATAAAAAAATGTGTGAAGGTGAAATTCTTTCCTTTGTTTGACATTATAATTGCATCACCTCAATGTTTAAATTGAGCTCAAGTCACGTAAATGCATCCAACCGATTCTTGTTATGTATTTGACATCCATGAGTTTGTGAAGAGGTTCGCCAGATGGACCTGTGACACTTTTTACTATCGTCAATTTAAATGGTGTGTTTAATTTAAAGATATATCACCTATGCATACATCCAAACCAAGTTTTGAGTCACATTGCATCAAAACTAAATGGCTTTCATTATTAAAGATCTGTCTACATTAGAGTGCTCGCCAAGTATTGACGTTATTTACAAATTCTGTCATTTGTGATTTTTTCTTATGCATTCTTCTTAATAGGAGGCACACATTGTGTGTTGCGTTACAAACCTCAAGATGAGAAGATGCAATTGATTACATCTGTTTTAACTAGGGCTGTCAACGTTAACGCGTTAACGCATGCGATTAATTTTTTCAAATTAACGCGTGAGAAAATATTTATCGCAATTAACGCAGCATCCGTTTGTTTTGACATCCTTTGTCTAGCGTTACATTATGTAATCACACTCTTATTCCTGTACAGGCTTTTAAACCCCTTAAGCGCGATTTTAAACAGTTGCTTTGAAGCGTTCAATGAAGATAGACAGCTTCTAAACTGTGGGACGCGGCAAAACGCAACGAGAGGTCCAGTCTGGTGTGTACAGTAACGGCTGCGTCGGTGAATCTCTGTCAGACAGCGCATCCGTGTTCAGTTCTCTTTCGTGCTTGAATGGATAAAACCATACAAGATTATGTCAGAAAGCCCGTTTTGTCTAGCATTTTCTTAAGCACAGACTTCAAAGTGTAAAATAAAATCTTAAATGAATGCAAAGAGTTGTGAAAATGGGAGTGCGGTGACGGTCAGATCTGCGTACTGAGACAGCTCTTAAAGGGGCCACGTTCTTAAACGTGCTGCTGTGACTCCTGTCACTAATGTTAATCAAAGAACAAAATAAAAGGAAATCAATGTGATTTTATAGCTTTAATGAGAATTCTTCTGCATTTAATTTATAATTTAGCATTAAAGACTGTAAAGTGTCCTTCAATTTCCTACATGAGCTCTCCATTATACTGTTGAATGGCTATAATTATTGTTAAAATAATCAATTTAATAGAGACATCAGTTACAATACTAATATCAAAATGTTAGCTTTCATAAAATGATGCTGTTAAAGAAATATGTTGTTTCTACATCAATTTGAAGATTAAATGTGAAATTATTAAAATGTAAAAGTATATTTTAAAATATAATTGTTGTGTGCGATTAATCGTGATTAATCACAGAAAAAATGTGTGATTAATCCGATTAATTTTTTTAATCGATTGACAGCACTAGTTTTAACACACCGCAAAGTAGATGCAATGGTTCGTAATATTTACATGTTTTTATCAACTTTATCCCAACTAATCTGGGATACCTTGACTCTTCAATGCAAACACATTTATTTCCCTCTGAGCTGCATTCAAAAAGTTCTGTGTTTAAAAAAACCCTTTAAGCTAATTATGAAGACATTTGTAAGGTTACCAGCTTCATTGAGTCCATTACCGTTGCCTGTTACTTCAAATTCAGAATGAAAAATCCTTACCTGAACGTTTATATTGAAAACACATGCAAGACGCAAATCGCAAGACTGAGGCCTTATAAATGCACATAAAAAAATGTACTAAATGCAAATATATCACAAAAATAATATACACTCATTAACCTCAATTCCAAAACAACCTTCTGATAAAAAGACCTGTCATTGCAGCCTACTTGCCATTGATTACGGTGCATTTTAATAAACCATTTCAAATGTATATCAACAATGTACACAAGACTCTTAAGATGCTTCTGTCTGTCTGCATGTTTTACATTTTACATTTAGTCATTTAGCAGACGCTTTTATCCAAAGCGACTTACAAATAATGTAAACAATAGAAGCAATTGGAACAACATAAGGACAACAAAAAGGGGCAGTCATGGCCTAATGGTTAGAGACTCGGATTTGTAACCCAAACGTTTTTGACAGTTCAAGCCTCAGTACCAGCAGGCATTGTAGGTGAGGAGAGTGAATGATAAGCGCTCTCCTCCACCTTCAATACCACGGCTGAGGTGAGACCCTTGAGCAAGGCACCGTTCCCCCCAACTGCTCCCCAGGTGCCGCAGCAATGGCTGCTCACTGCTCTGGGCGTGTGTAACTCACTGCTGTGTGTGTGCGCTTGGATGGGTTAAATGCAGAGCACAAATTCCAAGTATGGAACACCATACTTGACCTCACATCACTCACTCAAAAAGCATAAGTGCAGTAAACTTGTCTCATATAGCCTACCACAGTAAAGCTAAGTTTTTTTATATTGATTGTTTTTTGTAGTGTAAACCAATTCTTTGCTATCCAGGAAATGATTCTGTTATGGCAGATATACACTACTGGTCAAGTTTTTGAACACTTACTAATAAGTCCTAATATGAATATTTTTTCCACATTTTACCAAAATAGCACGCACAGGAAACTATGAGTATTATGTCGCGACTAAAAAAATCAAATTAAAAAAGAAAACTTGCCAAATTTGATCATCTTCAATGTAGTCACCTTTTGTCTAATTGACAGAAACGTTCTTACTCTTTTTTTATTCCTTATTCATTTCAATATTCAGACAAAGTCGTCCAATTCAAAGACATTATCATTGAACAAAACTTTAGTTTGCAATGAAAAGTGTATATTTCAACAATTATATTTTTGTCTACGAAACATTTAAGCATTAAAACCTTATTAAGATAATAAGAAACATTTCACTCAAGTGTTTAACACTTTTGAATGGTAATGTATATACGGTATAAATCATATCATACACAAATGAGTGGGGATGTAACAATATTATCTATATCGTGTTATCGCAATAGCAAAATTGTCTCAATATTATCGTGGTCACATGACTGTATGAAACGATAGGTCGTCCGGGCCTAACTTCTCTAACAATGTTAGAAAAAATAATAGATGTTACCTTTGGCAAGGTCTTTCTGGAGCAATTATTTTGGGATTTTGGGGTAATTTGACCCATCTCATTCGTACTATTACTCATACCTCTAACAGTTATGATTAGAGGATAAAGAAAATAGGATGCTTATGGCACGTTTCCAAGTCATCATTTGTCATTTTAAACATCGCAACAAAATACCGTACCGTGGACTTCATACTGAGGTATTGTCGCACAGTGAGATCTTGATATTGTTACATCCCTACAAATGAGACTACTAAACTAAAATATATACAGTATAAGCTAGTGAATGGTTTGCAAAATTACCACTATAACAAAAAGTCCAACCAGTCTAGCTTGACTCAATCAACAATGTCTGCAAAGTCAGAGTCACTCACTCAAAACTGATGGATGCTGGTCTGTTTGAGCATTGTTTGACAGCAGTCAATTTTTTAAGGGGGACGGTCAGGGTAAAGCCTCCTGACCTCTAGTTAACTGTGTCTGCTGTATCCAGTTAGTCCTGCCCTATACTGTTCTCCTTTACTCTCGCATTAGTGAGAGAGAGAGAGAGAGAGAGTTTGCCATTTCTCCGAGCTATAACTCATCCTGACTGCATGTACCCTTGAAAGATCTGAACACCTTTCTGGCTGTGAGTCCGATTCAGTCGGACCAATGAGACTAGAATGATGGCAACAGATGCTGCGAATCAAGTTGATCCGATGATCTCAATTCTACATTGATCTTGTATTTAAAGGAACCGTTTACCCCAAAAAATATTCCTGTGCACCACCAAATGTGTTTGATAAATGAAATAATTAATTGTGTTAGACAGGTTAGACAGAGAAGACATACCCACATAGCCAGTGTTTACACTTTTCGAGAAAAAAAATCAGCCAATTAAAAACACAAAGCACATGCTAAATGTGTAAAGTCTGTTAATCTTGTCAGATGTGCCCATCTGTCAGTGTTACTGCCATCCGTGTGCTATGGCATATAGAATTCTGTAATACCTCTCATACCTACATCAAAAATGCTTTTCACAGAGAGAGCACATAAAAATAATAATTTAACAGACAGAAGAACCTGAAAATAATGTCATACGCTGTAAAGGTAGAAGAAAATTATATATACAGCCCGTGCATATATAGACCTACATACATAGATTATTAAAGATAGTTTGGAAGGCAGTGTGTTCTCTCTGAAAAGAATTGAGGTAGGAAATGGCCATTTAATAGAAGCAGATGGGTTGTCGTGGAAACATTATGAGCCATATGTAATGCAACAGCAATTTTTCGGTTGAAATGAGTTTTTCTCCAAGTCAGTCCACGGCATATGAAAAGCACACGTCTGAAAACCAATTAGAGAGCGGTTCGAGTAGATCAGGGAAATAAATGTCAATTTTTAGAGGGGACAACAACAGAAATAAACATGACCACTTGAAACACATGATCTCAACTTTGGCCTTTTCCCTGTTACAAACATAAGCAAAATATTACTGTAACAAGTTCTCGTGTCCTTCAAAGAAGGACTTCAGTAAATGCTGAGCACTGCATCCAGCTGTTCACCAAAACAAAGCCATCCAACATACACACTAACACATTGTCAACAAACACAATGCGTAAAAACTCACAGTGTTAACTACCTATAAATGATAGCTGTCCCTGTAGCTGAGTTCTCATTAATGTATAAAAATCAACTTGGGCATCTTCATCTGTGGGTTCATCATCATTAAACGCACATTTCTTTATCCGAGCATGTATTCACATCCACTCACAGTGTCTTCCAGCGAGAAAAAAGCAGGTAACTTAATGTTCTCAGGTACCACTGATGCACTTAAAAATCCTTTATGGATCTTTGGCTTGTGCATTTATCTGGCTGTTTCAGAGAAGAAAACAAGAAGAGAATAGCCTGGTTGTCAACTGTTATCTCTCCATTCTCCTTGTAGAAACCTTCATTAAACACCACAAGGATGTGGGTGGAATCCTATCAAAGACAGCTTTGTTGACTCCTGTCGAGCAGATTCTGTATATATTCGCTCCATGCCGAGCACAGAGGCAACAAAGAAATTTGGATACAATTTCAAAGCTAGCAGCTTGTGTGCTGTGTGATGACAATGTTTAAAGTTGTTTGCTATGTCATATGGTTGCCATTTCGAATGACACTTTCAGACTTTCAAGAGTAATGTTTGCGATCTATAAATAATTATTATATGTTTTTTAAGCAACCTTTATATGGGGACTACACTAAAGAGAACAGAGAAATATCAAACATGCTTCACCTTGTGGCATTGCCTACATTTTAAAATCAAGTTGAAGCGTGAACACTGAAATTTTTATATTTAACGTTAAATCCTAATGTGTATTCTCAATCAGCTTTCTTCAGTACAGATCTTGACTTCAATTACTGGTTTAGACCTTTACTTTTATTTTTTTTAACAATCAAATTATTTTTACAATTCTTTATATAGATAATGCATACAAAACTTTGACCTCATACAGTGTGATGTTTCAGGCCAAAGCACACGTTTTAATAGGAGGCTATTTAAAGTCCAACATACAGTAGTTGCGCTTATGCGAGTCAGAGTTCACACTGCAAGCCAAAGTGTAATTCTGACCTGAGACAACTTAAATGAGTTTTTAATTGTGACTCATAGACACATCAAAACTCTGCCAAAGAGAGCGGTGAGAGCACGCTTCTCACATCATCACCCTCTAACTTAAGCCAGAAACATACCCTACACAAGCATATTGAACACAGATGCGTTTGGCTACACAAGCTGTTGTCTAAAATGTGTTTGTGTGAAAATTATAAACCAATGCAAGCAATTGTGTGTTGGCTAATGTTCACGCCACTGCTCAAGTATATTTCTGGCCTAAGAATGACACTTAGTGATGTGGAGTCAGGGGCGCAATTAACAGTTTCAAGGGGGGTATGCAAGACAGAATTTTGGGCCCCCCTCTTCAGATTCATTTTTTAAATGAGTGATTTTAACAATAAAATGTTATACAATTATAGAAATAAAGTCTTAACCTACTTTCAAGTTCTTTTCACGCTAGGTAAGCGTCAATGTGGTTGTGCCCTGTTTCGTGTTGCTGTAATCTACTTGACAGACATCGCCAGTTTCCGTAACCTTTTACGAAGAGGTTGTTGTGTTTTTTCTCCACTGAAAACTTTGCACGCAAAGCAGTACACTTTGTTTGTTTGATGGTAAAACATTAACCAGTCCCGTTCCGCTCGTTCACCATTTGCTAATCGTCTAAAGCAGTAAGCTTTTGAAAAACATCTATTATTCTCCAGCGATCTTGGGAACGGCCCATCAGGACATTTTGAAGGACCACTCTTGGTCAGCGTTATATGAAATGAATCAGTCACTTTAGCCGGACAAGGCCAGGTTGATGGATCTGTGTCACGATTAAGCAACACACTGACACTGACCGCTGGTTCTGTTACTGTCTTGAATATTGTTCTGTGCTGTTTCATGCCTGCATATTGTCGATTGTTTGTCGCTAATCTGTTGCCCTCCTCCGGTGCTAACATCGACACTGAGGCAGTCACTATTAACATCCCTATTAACATCCCTATTAACAAACGTTCTTTCCCTGCGTGTTACTGCAGTCATCAGAAATATTTGGCTTATTCTTCACAAAGACCCACTTTGTAAGACAGTTTCTAATTTTTTTACCTCTTTATCCTTACTTTTTTGAGTTTTCGTTTTTGGGCACCTGACAAATGCTTGTTTCGGTCCGTTACTTTTTACGTCAACGTCTGGCACGCTGTTTTTTTAAGAGCGTCACGTTCATGTAACACTTTAATTTACAATAGTTTAATTTTCATTTACAGGAAATCATTTTTCTTTCACTTTAGTGTTATTAACTGACATGTATTTGTGTATGTACGAAAAAAAAGTAACTAACTGCAAAAATTAAAAATGGATGATTGTGGGGCCCCCTAGCGTTTGGGCCCATATGCATGGCATACTCTGCACCCCACCTAACGGTGCCCCTGTGTGGAGTCAAAGCACTAACAAGCCCAAATGTGTCCGTGATGGTCCACATTTGACTTAAAAATTAATCTATTAACAACAAAATAAATTAGTGCCGTTATCTTACTATATAACTATTCACTATTTAACTACTACACTCCATATAGTGTCCATATAGTAGATATGTACATCACGTCACAGGAGAAAGAGCTGTTGTATGACAGACTAAAAAATACTCAGATTTATTTGTTAAATGCATCATTTTCCATGCTGAGTGCTAGAGAAAATAAAATAAAACATATTTTGGTATGTTGAACATACTTGTGTTCATCTCGAAAATTCAACATAGGCTACCATTGCTTCGGTAGCGTTCGACAGTCTGTAAAAAAAGTGTTGCTCAAACCAAACGTCGTATTTTTGCTGCATTTACCTGTAGGCTAACCACTAACTCCGTCACTTAGTTGCACCTGTCTTTAACTTAAACAGACAAAAGTTTGTTTTACTCTTGTTCTATAAGTTTTGTCTACTAAAATGAGCCATGTTGGAGGAAGTTTTGCACACTCAGCCCATTCAGTAACAGCGGTGACCTGACTTCAAAATAAAAACCCTAACTGAAACATAAAAATAAAAGTCTCCATTGTCTTTTACAGTAAACATGTTCTTTTATTCATTTCCTATACATTTTGTGCAAAACAACTTACATATTAAACAATTACAAACATTACTAGAAATAGATAAATGTATAGATAAACCAAACACAATTAATAGCTATAGATAAATAAAAACATATCAAAATAGAAATGTTTTTAATGTCAAAACCCAGAATTAATGGACCAGGTTGGGTCACTCATAAAAAAACATATTATACATTTATTTTTTATTATTAAACATGATCTACAGTCACTGCCTCTTGGCCTTCTTTCCCAGGTTGAGTTCAACAGTGCAGAATGTCTCAGGCAAGCAGTACATTTTTTCACTGTTAAGCAGAACATTGACATCAGCAAAATATTCCTCACAGGATCCTGCGTAATGTTGCCGTTTAATTGCTGAATTAATTATGAATCTTTCGTCCCCTAAGTATAGCACTACCTAGAGACACAGTACACAGATATTCTCAGTAAACTAAACTTCATCAAATCTTTGCAAATATACTCACAGTTTTGGTTGTTTTTATTATTTATTTATTATATTAGACACTTTTACAAGCAGAAAATATATGAGAACTTGTGTTGCGTTAGCACTTATTGCGGTTTTACAGACAAATTTCTAATTGCTATACACACCCTTTTTTTGTGTGTTTTCCATAAAGCTGCTAATGTACACTTGTTAGAATCTATTTTATTTGAACCTTTCCTTATGTAAAGAAAATGTGTAAAAGAAAACAAACTGGTTAGTTGCTTTACATGTAATTAGATGGACTCTTACTGTCTCAGTGTGCAGTTCTTAGCCATAATAAGATGCATAATGAGAACCATACTGTATATCACAAATCATTTGCTAATTTGGTTAATCGTGGTTTTTGCAGTTGCATTATTGAAGAGAGACAGAGCACAAAGAAGACAAGCTAGACATAACCCAAATCTTTATAGGTTAATAGTGCTATAGTTAAATTACCGTGATGTTTCACATCTGTAGATTATTAAAGATTCCACAAACATGTAGTGATAAAACAGAGAACTTGCTGTTCAGCGGAGATAGGCCTGGATATTTTTCATGCTGTCTCAGAGCCGAGGCGATTTATCTGCCTCGTCAAACGCATGGCGTCAACTCCTCAATTACCAGCGACCTCGGCTGTAACCAGCACACGTAAAGCACAGGGAACATGCACTTAATTTCAGCAAACATTAAAAGGTTGAGTAAATGAATTCATGCGTGTGTGTGTGTGGGTGTGTGTACTAGCAATAACACCCTGCATGTTACGACAAGTGATGACAGAACATGATGCAATTAATAAAGCATCAATGTTGGCTATCTTCACTGGCAGGATTGTATATTTTTGTCACTGCTTGGCTGAGGTCTCCACACTTGTCTACCTGCCTGCCTGTCTATCTATCTCTTGCTGGCACTCATGTTAGGGACGTGTCAAAATTGAATGAATACATAAAAGTTGGGAGAGACTCTGTTGTTTATTTCCTGCTTATAATAAGTATTTAGATCTAAATCTGTCTCATGGTTTTCTTTAGTGGTTTAACAGAAGTCTTCTAGTCTTTCGACTGGCACAAAGTCTGGTTGTCCAGTTTCTACAGTGACCAACATCCATTTGTTTGGCCTGGAATTGGTTTATCTGAAATATAAAAACACAATAACACACACACAAAAAGTTAAGAAATGATGGGGGGGGGGGGCGCGCGCCGTTGAGCAGCGTAATGGTGTAGACGTGTTTGTCCCTCTACCCCGTTTAATTTCGTTTATTTTTTCAAAATGCTCCACCGACTTTTTTTGACTAACTGTAAGAACTAACTAGATGACATTCGAATAACTGCATCCATCGAAAACGGCTACTAAAACAGCAAAAAAGTGTAAGAAAGAAGCCAACATGAGAGCCGAAGCGCCCGCGACATCGAGCGAAATGAGCATGGCGTGTTTAACGGAGTTGCTGGAGGCCCACAGAACGGCCTTGGCGGCCGAGTTTAAGGCTGCGATTTCAACTTTAGAGGTGAAACTTGACTTTGTGCAAGCTAAAGTATCTAGTCACGGACAGAGACTTACCACGCTTGAATCGCTGAATCGATAGACGAACGGGTGGAGCAACGCAAAGCTCAAAGCCAAGGCCGCTGATCTAGAAGCGTGGAGCAGATGGAACAATATAAGGATCATCGGAGTGCCCGAGTCATTGGAGTGTCCGCGGCCAACGACATTCTTCTCCGAATTGCTCGTTGAAATTTTTGGCCATCAAATTCTACCCTCCTCTCCAGAACTGGACCGGGCGCACAGGTCTCTCATCGCTAAACCTAAACCAGCAGAAAGGCCAAGAGCAGTGGTGGTTCGCTTTCATCGCTACCAGCTAAAAGAAAAAGTCAGGCACGCAAAAAACAAGGCGAATTACACTATCAAGGGAGACCAATCGCCATCTATGAAGATTACAGCCCTAAAGTAATGGAGCAGCTGGCTCAGTTTCGTGAGGTCATGGCCGAAATATACAAACAGGGATTTAAACCAGCTCTTCTGTCTCTGGCAAGGCTTCGTATAACAAACAGAGATGGGAGCAAAAAGTGGTTCACGTCGGCGCGGAGGAGGGTAAGCGGTTTCTGGATTTTAATATTTGAAGCTGCACAACCCAATGTTGAAAGACACTTTTATTACTGGAACTATGTAAGTTGGAATCTTAGTTAATTTACTGTTTACGGATATTTGTTCTACCATGCCCTTCCCGGCTGTCTTGTTCAGCAGATGTTGTTGTTTTGCATCCGCTTGGTTCTAACAGACTCTTTGAATTGCATTGAGTTGTCGTTATATCATATGTGTCTGGACAAGTTTTATTCGATGGACTGTCAAAATACATTTATGTATATTATTTCACTTTTGGGGGTTAAAATGTGTCAAGGGGAAACATAAGGTTTGCAGTTTAAATAGGAGTGAAAGGGGATTAAGGTGTCTAGAGAGGTACATATACATTGTTTGGTTATTTAAGGGGAAATTGTGGGTTGTAAACCGTAGTATTTTTATGGATTGTGTTTTGTTTATTTTATTGTTAATTTTTTGTTCTTCCTCCTTCCTCTTCTGTCTTATCTCTTTTTGCAGCATATGGTCCAGGCCCTTCTTTATTTACTAAAGATTTAAATGGCTGGTAATCCAAGATCAAATATAAATATTCATTTTATTTCTTAATTCTACAAACAATTCCAGTTGTTTTAGCATGTATATATGGCCCCAAATGGGACAATGATGCATTTTTTGCTCATTTTTTTCTGTACTGCCAAATCTTGATAGTCACCACATAATTATAGGGGGAGATTTTAATTTGGTTCAAAACACAACATTGGACAGATCTTCTTTAAAACACTCTACGTTATCCAACTCTGCCAGACTCTTAGAATCTTATACTAAACAGATTGGCCTGTCAGATCCCTGGAGATCAAGGTTTCCAACTAGTAAAGTTTTCTCTTTTTTTCACACGTGCACCATACGTACTCACGGATCAACTTTTTTCTTTTAGATAACAGAATGATGCACTCTGTCAGTTCCTGTGACTATCATAGTATAGTTATCTCTGATCATGCCCCCACCTCTTTGGATGTAATGTTTCCGCAAGTCAGGACTTATTTTAAACAATGGAGATTTAGTTCATATTTACTTTCTGATAATGATTTCAAAGACTTCCTCGCATCTCATATAAATCTATATTTTGAAGTAAATGACAACACGTCTGTTAGCAGTGACATGTTGTGGGAGGCATTTGAATCTTATATGCGAGGACAGATAATTTCATATGTCTGTCAGTTGAGGAGATCTGAGAATTTCAAGATGACAGAAATAGCGGATCAACTTTCTAAACTAGACCATCAATACTCTCAGAACCCTTCACCCATAATTTATAAAAAAAACGCCTTCAACTTCACTCAGAGTACAATTTGCTTTTAACTCATAAAGTTTTTGAATTTGGTGAAAAGGCTAGCAAATTACTTGCATTTCAGTCTCGAGCTGCCTGCGCATCTGATCCCCAAATTAAATCTCCAATCGGTGACATAGTTCTTGACCCAGAGCAAATTAATTCGATTTTTTTTTATATTACACAGATCTTTACTTCTCAGAATGTGACTCAAAAATATGGAATGACCCAAACCCCCTTTGATCAGTTATAGTGCACTATCAGTTTGATAGTGCTACTGATGGTTTGGGCAGACCTGTGTCTATTGCATAAGAGGCAATTCATTTGCTTCAAAATGGTAAATCTCCTGGCCCCGATGGTTTGACCGTCGAATTTTATAAGTCTTTCTCATCTGTTCTAGCCCCAATTTTACAAAGAGTATATAATGAGGCCTTTCTTTCAGGTCGACTCCCAGCAACCATGTTGGGGGCATCCATTTCATTGTTATTAAAGCAAGATAAAGATCCCCTGCAGTGCAGTAGCTACAGGCCAATTTCTTTGTTAAATGTAGATTTTAAAATTTTATCTAAGATTCCTGCCCTTCGCCTTCAGCAGGTGTTGCCTGGTGTGATTTCCCCTGATCAAACCGGCTTCATGGCTGGTAGACACTCTTTTTATAACAAGAAGACTTTTTAATACTATCCTTTCTTCAAGTTCTGACACTGCCAAGGTTATATTGTCTCTCGATGCTGAAAGGGCATTCGACAGGTTGGAATGGGAATACTTGTTTTTCATTTTAAATAAATTTGGTTTTAGCTCAAATTTCATTGCATCTGTGCACACCAATGCAACACATTCTAAAATCTTTCCCCTTCATCCAGGCACGCGTCAAGGTTGCCCCCTTTCGCCTTTGTTATTTGGATTGGCCATAGAGCCACTGGCTATTTGGCTGCGAAATGAGGAAAAGTTTGAAGCCATCACTCGGTTTGGAACCTCTTACAAACTGTCCCTCTATGCAGATGATCTTCTTTTATATATAACTAACCCCATTTTATCGTTACCACCAATTCTGCAAATTGTTTATTTGTTTGGCAAGTATTGTGGTTATAAATTGAATCTTCAAATGAGCGAACTGTTTCCAATTAATCTAGCGGCTGAGACACCTTCTCAATATCCTTTCCCTTTTAAATGGGCTCAGGAGGGATTCCGATATTTAGGTGTATTTATCACCAAATCAGTCACAGCCATTTTCAGAATAAAAAAAATTCTCTTAGATGTATACAAGAAAGCTATACAAAGATGGTCTTCTCTTCCGTTGTCGCTAGTAGGCCGTATTAATTTGGTTAAAATGACAATTTTGCACAAATTTTTATATCTCTTTCAGCATGTACCCATTTATATTAACAAGTCATTTTTTGTAACTCTGAATCAGGCAACTAACTCTTTTGTGTGGGGTGGTAAATGTGCACGAATAAGGAGAACGGTTCTTGAACTTCTAAAGTCGAAGGGGGGCCTTGCCTTACCAAATTTTCAACAGTATTACTGGGCCTGCAATATTAACAAGCTTTTGTATTGGACAAACACTTCAAAAGTCCCTCAATATCCTATGGGTCCAAATAGAACTGTCATCCTCTAAATTTTCTCTTAACTCAATGATTTGTTCTCAGCTCCCTATAAACAGTAAAAATGTTTCAGACAGTTTAGTGGTGACCAATACTCTTAAAATATGGATTAATTTTAGGAAACATTTTGGGTTAATCAGATCATCAGTCCTTGCACCTTTAGTAAACAATTTCTTTTCTACCATCATGTTCTGATCCAGTTTTTCGTGATTGGTCCTCTAGGAGTCTTAGTACTATCAAGGATCTGTATGATAAAAGTGTATTCTTATCATTTTCAGAATTTTCAGAAAAGTATAATCTTCCCAAAACCCATCTTTTGCATCCCTCTTACAGCATTGTTCGGAATGTTTCTTGAACCAAACTCGCATTTGGGGGCACGAGAAGTTGTTGCTTTTACTACATTATTGGCCAGGAGGCTTATTCTCTTTAAGTCGAGACATGCATCCCCTCCTTAATATGATGGATAAAAGAAATTATTTTGTGTTTAAAGCTGGAAAAAAATCGTTATTCAATAAAAGGGTCTATAAGAACCTTTTATAAAACCTGGAAACCTTTATTGAATTATATTGACACTATTGATCTGTCACCTAAAGATGCAGAAGAGGATTAATTGTTATTATTAATTTTATCTTATTTCTATTTAAGTTTTTTTATATAATTATATTATTTTTTTACAGTTATTGTATTATTCAACAACTACATGTATATTATTTTTACTTGCATTTGTCTGTGTTGTGTGCTGGGGATTACGGGGTGGGGGGAGCAGAAATGTGGATTGTTACATTTTCTATATATAAGATGTTATATACCTGGCCAAAATGTTAATAAAAAAAAAGGAAATGATGGGTTATTTCAAACCAGCATTGGGTCAAATATGGACAAACCCAACCGCTGGGTTAAATTAACCCAACAATGGGTTAAAACAACCCATGATATTCAATTGTAACAACCCAACTGTTGGGTTTGTCTATTTTTTAACCAATGCTTGTTTGAACTAACCCAACATTAGTAGTTGAAATAATTCACTCTGTAATAATAAGTCTCTTTGTTTCTTGATTCTTAATAATCAAAATGACGTTTAAACGCTTATTTTGGTGAAAATAATTTCTTCAAGTTCTTAAACAGCTTGAATGTAGATGTACACCAGTTAGTCTCCGCCTCCAGCCAGTTCAGACCTGCTTCACTGAGAGGCGTCTCCAACCCCACCCACATCCAAGTGTGACATCAGAAGTCACGTCCATGTCATCAGAAGCCACGCCAATTCCCAATACAAAAGTTGTGTTTGACTTGATGTGGCGCTGTTACAGTTTTAGTCTTTATATGGTGTCTTCTTTGTGTTCTCTCTTTGTCCTTGTTTCTGTTACTCATTCAGTTCACCTGTGTTCAGTTTAGTCCCTCATTAGTCTTATTTATACCTCCTGTTCTGTTCAGTTCCTTTGCCGGTTATCGTTTGTGTTTCTGTTAGGGCTGCTCGATTATGACAAAAAATATAATCACGATTATTTTGGCCAATATTGAGATCCCGATTATTTAACGCGATTACTCATTAACTTTTAAAACAACACAAATACCTCCTGTTCTGTTCAGTTCCTTTGCCGGTAATCGTTCATGTTTCTGTGTGCGAATGCTTCTTGTTCTGTGGATTTATTAAATACCCTTTTGGATTGTATTTCCTCGTCGTGCTTTTTGTATACGCTCACAAAACCGTTACAGGCACGCCATAAGAACCGTCAGGCGGATGACATCAAAGTACGGCTAGAGCGATTGAAAGGCATATGGAGCAGTCGGCTCTCGACTTTCTCTCGTGGTAATGTGATGTTATCTGCCGCATCAAGTTGAACACACCTATAACTTTACGACTCCCCGCCCCTGATCTGACCAGATATGTGCTTGGTTTAATTCACTGCTGTTTTAAGAAGAACACCACATAAAAACACCAAATTGACATACAAACAACATTCATTTTATCAATTAATTTTTACAACAGGGGGTCTTTAAAAATTAGAAAGTTAAATATAAAAATATTTTAAGTGTACATTTCAAAGATATAGAACGCCAATAACAAATGGGATACACCATTCTAATGGTAGATACAGTATCTAGTTTACTTTTAGTGCCTTAAACAAAACTCTGATTAAATATTAAACAGTGAGTGAATGGACTGTGAGTGGTTCATCTCTGAAGCTGACACCAGAGATTGATTTACACTGTCGTCTGCTTTGCGAATCAAATTTCATTAGCAAACATGACATTGCGCTTGTCATGCAAATGAAAACAGAACGAACGAGATTTGCCACATCACTATGCAAACGGACTAATGTTTTTAGATAAAGCCATCGTTGAAGTGCCTTCACGTCAAAATCCTGTTTTATCATCATTAAGAACGCGGAATCTTTCTCATGCATTTTTAATGTTAAGAAACAACATTTACCATCTTTTATAGCACGGCACATCAGACCATTACGGCCCTGATTGATCCGTCATTTGTCGTCTGGCTGCAAATTGTTCCTGGAAACATGATTTCGCATTTCTCCATCTTACTTCTCTTCATTTGCAGGAGTATCCACCTTCAGCTGGCGGGTGTATCGACTTTTGGGAAACCCCTGTAAGCGATTAAATTGAAAGTAATGGAGGTCTCACAAAAAGGGTCGTCTCAAGAAAATGAAGACAGAGAAAAACTATGGCTTACCTTGCAAACACACGTGGTTTGTTCCACCCCCGTTCCACCTCCCTTTGCTTGAAAAATGTGCTTTGGCGATACATAAATACTAACAGTTCAGTTGACTAAAGTGGAAAGAGACTACAATTCCATTCACTTCCACTGTCTCCACCTGACATCTTGAAGGCTCTGTGCACTAATGTTACATATGTTTTTTAATAATATGGTTAGCAAATATCTATGTTCCCACCATTGGACTTCCTACATGACAGCTACCATTAGTTATTGGACGGTGGTGGAATATATCGTTTAGAGGCGTCGCTCGCGCCAAATGCCACAGCCAACTGGTTGCTGCGGGGGCCATTTATCGTGAGCAAGTCATATTCTGTTTGATCATTATCAAGCCACATTAACTCGGCTGAAATAGATTAGAGCGAGAAACGGCCTGCTTTGGTCTCTTTCTGCTTTCTCACATTCGCTCTTGTTTTCCACATCCCCCCACTCTCACTTTTTGCATTTGAGTGTCTGCAGGCAGAAATAGATCAACTCCACCAGCCTGCTTACAAATTTAGTGCTACCGTCCCGAAGGGCTTGAGATGCTTCGCAGGAACATTTCAGAAGAGCATTTGGTATGCAGTCAGTACGTCCCACTGGCCTTATTCGATGTGGCGAGGAGGTCTATATCACGTTGAAAAAAGCTACCCATTCATCTTAATGGTGATCGCAAAACACACAGCTGATTTTGATCGTGTGGCAATAGAGAAAGATGCTTTTTCTCTGCCTGATGGTGTTAAGGCACGTACCGGCCGTGATTAATGAAGTCATGTTAACCAGACAAACCTTGTGCTCTTGGTTGTGTGGAAGAGTGTGACACGCTCGAACAGGCTTCGACAACTGGTGCATTTTCCTCAAGTGAGTCTCTTATGACATCAGTCAGTCTGATCACTCGAGAAACTGCGGGGAAGCATGTTTATCTTTCCTACAATGGTAGTAGATTAGGGGAGAGAATAAGTGCAGTTTGTCAGAGCACAATGCATGGCTGTGCATTTCAAAGAACAGAGAACGGCCATTGAGACTGGCGCCACTCTTTAACCTAATCGCTTCCCTTTGAGCAAATGCTGCAGAGCCATTTGAGGTATTTAGGAGGAAAATACATCTAAGTTAATTCTCTGTGAGACTCTAAATGCCAGTAAATTTCACTGAGGCTATGCAATTCTTGTGTCTTTTATATCTTGCATTTACATTTTACATGTACTTCATTCAAAGCAAATTTTAAGCTTAACTGGGAATTTAACTTATACTATTTTCTTTATCGTGTTGGGAATGTTTTCTTATCCTTCCATGACTCTCTCATTAAAATGTCATTTTTGAAAACATTTTTGTTACTTTCATCTCTGTAAGCAGTTTCTGTCAACATTAAAATAAAAACAGTAACTGCATTTGCTGTTGGAAATATGTGCATATAGATTTGCACGTTTAGAAGCACGTCTACGTCCCCTCGCAAACTTGGGTGAATGAGAGTGATTGGCACATCAAGATATTGAACTTGAAGAACGGAAATTATTCTCGAAGGCAATAACATTTTGTTTGTGGAGACAAGCTTTCTCAACACAGAAGAAAACGTTAAGAGTGTAACCTTTGCTTTTGATGGATTCTGGCAGAATTTGCTTTTGAATTGTTATATCCATTTCTCGCACTCAAGGTCAGAATAACAGTAAACACTCTTAAATGCATCATCAGCATTAAACACTAAAAAAATTTGTCTTTATGGACGATTTCCAAAAAATGATTGTTGTAGTTCACTGCTTTCATTGTATATTGCCCAGCTTTTCTGAAGTTCAACTGGTGTTGAGTGTTTGGTGTTTTGTATTAAACTGGTGTTGAATGCATGGGTTTGAATCCCAGGGAACTTATGTACAGATGAAGTGTAAGCATTGTAAAATGCTTTGGATTAAAGTGCAAATGTATAAAAGTAGTTTGTTTATAGTTTTTTTCTAATTTATTTTATTATTTCTTAATTTTTAAGAAAAAGTTAGTTTTTAGTTTTAGAATGGATTTGTTAATTTACGGTATTATCACAAATATTCCATCTGCCTGATGAGACACCCTCCACTCAGAAGCATTAAAGTTTTAAGTTAAAAGTTTATTTGTCAAATTCACAACACCACAGACAATGAAATCTCCCATAAATCTGACATTGGCGCAACATTTAGCTGTAAATTGTAACTATACCACCATCTCAAGACAGCATTATGGACTACATTTGAGGCATATTCTCTGTAATTCTGTAGTTTTCTTTTGTATTCTTCAGAATATTTTAGAAAATTTAGAAACTGCCATTTTTATTTTGATTATCTTGACTGCATTTTTGTAACTTTTCAACTTTGTAATAGTTTTTGTTGACAAAAGTTTCTAGGCAAACTTTGTTCACAGGATAAGACAAAATTACAGTTTCTAACAGGTCTCAAAAATTTAAAGCACACTGCAGCACTTCTATGTTGTAAGCCAAGTCACAACCAATTTTGTGAAGAAGGTTTTGAGCTCTTGCAGTGGTCTTAGGGGTCATGCCCTGATGTAGAGCTGCTTTGTGATGGTTTTGACATTGAGTGCGCTTCCTGTCAATAGTCCCCAACCTAGTGATTTGAATATTACAGGTTGCCACTTTCAAAAGACTGAATCAAAGCGTTTATTCGAACAATCATGACAGTTCTCTGATCAGCCAACTTTCCCAATTCTTACAGAGAAGTGCATCTGTGGGTGTATGACTTTGGACAGCCGAATTAGTCCATTTTGGGTTATTATAAGGCCAGATACGTGCTGTCAGTAAAAATGTTGACAGTCTTGAATAAGAAGTGCACATGGAGAACAAAGCTCAATCAGCTAACCCTCATTCAAACCAATGACGTGTTTTTATCTCAACATTAAAGCAATAGTGCTTATTTCTCCCAAAGAAGGTCAATGGTGCTTTCCTCAATACTTGCACTGTGTGAGACACTTCAGTGTTTAAATATAATATTGTTGAGTATCAAAGTGTTATTCTATGTTAAGGCTAATTCACTTTGATCTGACAAATCTCAACATGCATCAACATTGTAAGTTGGCTGTTGGCTTCGCAATGTTGAGAATCATAACTGTCATGTTCACACTGCCAACAAACACACCGTGAGAGACAACAAGCATATATATCAAACATGTTGAGCACTGTTAATGTTTTAGCTGCAGTTAAGACGTCTGATCAATACTGACATTTAATCTATGGGAAACAGCAGGCTTGCAAAATATCTTCACACACTGTGCCTACATATAGTCTTTTAGTCCCTCTTCCTATGCATGTATTTCTATTTCACAAGGACTGTCATCTACACAAACTGTTGAAGCGAACACCGACAAATATTTTTTCATTTTTTGTTCCTTTGAAAAGTAACTCAGTTCATTACAATACATTTTATGTAATTTATTTTCCCCACAATCCAACAAATTTACCATGTTCAGTCAGTGAAGAAAACAATGCCAACAAGTGAAGAGTTTGGTTCCAAAATGAGATCACTCCATTTTTTTTCTTCAAAAATCTTGTTTTTTATAATTTTATCATGTTTTCATTGTGTTTTATTGTGTAAGTTTGCTGTATTTTTTGGTTATTATGGCTTAAATCAAAACAAACCAACTGCAGTTTGATTGATATTAATTGGCATGCACAATAAAAAAACATGATTTTTGAAAAATGTTAAAAAACGGAGTTATCTCATTTTGGAACCAGACTCTTCAAGTGTTTCATACTGATGCAATAAACACACAAAAATGTGTTTGTTTGCATTTGTTGTTATTTGTCAGATCAATGTGAATTAGATTTAGTGATGGTTGTACTACACATAGCTCTGCTCCAAAACCCTGTGATAATCTGATTAAGGCCTAAAACCCCCCGAGAATCATAGAATCTGGCCTATAAAGCAACATACATGATATTAAGATTCATAGTTTTGGCCAAAGGCAATGAGTGCATCACAAAGAAGGCAGTCCCACAATGCATTGCAATAAGTTCAATGTAATATACATCCATGATGTTAATTTTTATAAATGTTAAACTCTGCTGCCTTAAAGTTCCAGTGTGTATTTTTTTGGAGGATCTATTGACAGAAATGCAGTATAATATACATAACTATGTCTTCAGATGTGAATAAAGACCTTACATAATGAAGTGTTATGTTTTTATTACCAGATATGTTTGTTATTTCTATCTACATACACCGCGGGTCCCCTTGTCATTGATTCTCCATGTTGTTTCTACAGTAGCCCTAAACAGACAAACTGCTCTACAGAGCGTTTCGTAAATACGTTATCTCCTTCTGCAAAGAAGCGAAAACGTGACGACATCTTAGTCCTATGTCAGCCACCGTAGTGCTTCAAATGGGAAGGGTGAAGTGAGCCATTGGTTGCAATTCACAACCTCACCTCTAGATGCCACTACATCTCATACACTGGACATTTTTTTAGTTTTTAAACACAGTCAAATTGACTTTACAAATCATTTGAATGTTTATGTCTTTACATAGACACTTCAACTCATTAAAGTAATTAATTTTAAATAAAGTTACATTAACTCGGCCACTTGCCAGTTTTTAGAAGAGTAAGTTGAACTGACTTGTAAAGCCAATTTTATTGTATTCTAAAACGTAAGGCATCCAAAATGTTTTACAGTATAGGTTTACTGCCCACTGTATGTACAGTACATCAAAACAAACCAGTCATATATGAAGTTACATGATGGTTATAATGTACATGTAGGCCGTAGAAAAGCATCCACCTAAGCTTTGTAAGACTGTCCTGAGGGCACCTTTTGTTAGCTTTATATGGGAAACACATAAACTCCATTATCGAAAAAATCTGATTCGTCAAGCTTGAACTTTTGTGTGTTTGTGTTTGAGAGGGAAAGAGAAAGCGCATGTGAGCCAAACCTCACGCCGCCGAGCCAAGAATGTGCTAAGTGCTGACGCTATAGAAAAACAATGCAGATTGCCTGATGCCAATCTTTAGTTTTGCTTCGCCATGTGAATAAGGGGACACGGTGTTATTCACAATCATAATACCCTGCATATTTTAGCAGCGCTTTTCGGCAGGAATGTGGCCTTCTGAAAGCTCAGCGTTCTCGTGAAGGAGCTGTTAGAACGTACAGTGGCTCTCAAACAGTTGCCACAGGCACGGGGCACACAGCGGCTGAATGCTCCTGTCCGCTAAGGGCAACCACTGGGTCTTTCACCACCAAACGCTTCTCACTTTTTAAAACGTAATAGTCTGTCAGAATTGTATGCCCCACACACAATAGCCTTAATGGCATGTTTCTTTTGGTGGCAGCCGCTATGGGCCCACACTGCCACGCTGTTATTATCTTGATATGAAGTACCCTGCGTCTACCCCTGTTTCTTTTATTTCAGTTTTTTGTAGCCCTTTGGCATAGATCTTATTGTTTGACACCCCTGTGTGGCCAAAACTGGTGAAATAACAATGACTTTTGAAATTAACTCGACTCCCGGCCGACACACTGAATTTAACTTTTTCATAGATGTCTGTGAGTGGATGTAGTGATTTATGTGAAAGCTGCAAACATTGACAGCCAGATGTTCGGTGAAGTGGAGCATGTGTGCACTACAATATACATTTTTAGTGTCTATAAATTTTTATTTTGATGCCTTGAGACCCAAACATAGTGTTATTGGTGAATGGTGTCATTGATGGGTCTCAGTCCTAAACCGAGCAATGCAAATCCTGGAGGACATGCACGTTGACAAATATATACTGTATATACCTTGACTGCATTGTAAGTTTCTTTGAATAAAAGTGTCTGCCAGATGCACAAACCTGAATGAAAAGATTAAATATTTAATTTACATATCTGGCATGTTGCATTTAAAGAAAACGCATGGCGTCATGCCTTGATGCCATGACAGGGTTTAAATGGCATTTAAAGGGCGATCTACGCCTGTTCAGTGGGAGAAAAAGATAAGTGCTGGTTGTGCTCTGTAATATTGACAGACACACACGCAAAGACACACAGTTTGGTTTTTCATCTTTGGTCCCTGGTCAGGCACACGGTGCAGTCGCACATCAGGCACAAACAAAAACAATTAGAATTTCATTTGACGCTCGGGTAAGAAAACGCAAAATGGGTGACGCGACGTGTCTCGGCTCTCGTCCAAAATCCTCCCATTTTAAAACAAGAAGGCAACGTCGCACCCTGGGAACTCTCCTTAGGACGCGCTCTTCCACAGTGCATTTGTGCAGCTTCAAGTACCACGACTCAACCCCAAACAGATGCAGAAGTCAAAACGTAGCATGGAAACACTTAACCGGCCCTGCTGCGTCTTTAACTGTAAATGTCATGTTTAGCCACAACAACATTTCAGCCCCTGAGGGGACGAGCAGGTACTGCGGTTAATTATTTGTAAACATTTATTTGCCATTTACACCCGAGAGAACTGCTCCGTTCACCCCAGCAGGACACATGCACATCCTCATCAAGCATTAATCAAGCGCGCTAAACGATGCCTCACCGTGTGTCGCAGCTCAGCGCCAGCTGAACGGGGGGATGATGCTGGATTTTTTCATTGATAGCTTGACGAAAGCAGAAAATTTCATTTAGGCCGCTTTCACATCTAGTTCGATTGCCTGGACCGAACCCTAGTTAGATTTCTCCCCCCTCCCCCGCTGGTCTGTGTTCACATTGTAGTTTTTGCATACGAACCGCGGTGCGCTTGCGTCATCAAGCGGCGGCCACGTACTCATGCTGCTGGGTTACCGCTATGAAGGCAGGTGCCAAAATGGATGTAGCTGCTCGCGTCACTTTTGTTGTTCTTTTTTTGAACCTTTGGATTTGCTTGCAAAGAAAAGATACAGAAACATTTGCATTTGTCTGCCGCAGAGAGCGGGCTTTCCGCCGGAGACTTTTTTGGCGGAGGCAAGCAGAAATATTCGCTCTGCTTACAGTGCGTCTCGCCTGTCGTCAAGGTAAGTGAGCATATACAGTATACACACACACAAGCACACGCACGAAAAGCATGCGTTTTACGTCATCAATAGCGGTTCACTTCCGCGATTTGGTACGATTGCGTTCATATCAGTAGTGATGGGAAGTCCGGCTCTTTTCTGCGAACCGGTTCTTTCGGACAGTTCGTTTCAATGAACCGGTTCAAAAGACCGGTTCACCGATTCTCTTACGCTCTGACGTTAATGACGTAATGACGTCACTCGCCCTGACGAAACGCGTCAAGTCTATCTATCATCCCTACCGGCTGGGATGAAAATACACTCGGTTTATGTGTGTGCTGCAACCAGAATTTAAAATCTGTCAGGATTTTAAAACTCCTGTAGTCTGAGCCAGGCTTAAGAGAAATCGGTCACTCTGCCTTTAAGAGATGCATGCAAAACACGTCTGACTTTAAAACTGCGCACCTCGCGCAGCACGGAGAGACACGTGTGACTTTAAAAAATCTCGCGGTGCACGAAGAGACGCATCCACGGAGAACCACGTCTGACTTTAAAACTGCGCATCTCGCGCTGCACGAAGAGACGTATCCACGGAGAACCACATCTGACTTTAAAACTGCGGAGCTCATGCTGCATGGACAGACACATCTAAAACGGTCATTTTAAAAGGAAAGAAGACTCGCTTGATTTATAACTGCGTGACGTCACAGACCAACTAATTATTATCGATTTTATCGATTAGTTGTTGCAGCCCTAGCACAGCATCAGTTGTCCACACTGTTCTGTAGCCTCACGGTGAATCGCATGCTCACTAGCTAAGCTCATCGGTTCTCACTCAGTCGGAGTCTGTCGGACCGACTCGGACGTGACCGAAAGAAGCGGCTCTTCGGTTCGTGTACTGCTGAATCGAAAGCTGTTGCGAACCGTCTCTTGACTCGAGAACGAGAACCGCTCTAGCAGTGGCATGAACGTAAACGGCGCTGCAGATTGGTTTACGTACAGTGATAAGGCAGTAATAAAGTCCTAAACATCTTTCCAATGTGTTTTATAGTATCACACCTCTGTTTTATAAAAATATCTGACTCCTATTCGCACAGGATTAGTATTATCTGGGGACTTCTGGTCATTTGTAATAATCGCAGAGATTGTTTGTGATCTTAATCCCGTGCGAAACGGCCATGTCTGTAATTTGTCAAGTAAAAATTCCCCCACAAATTACCTACCATATTTTGACGAACACCGAGGTCCTGTGATAATATTAGTCCAGTGCGAATCGGCATCTCTGCGATTTGAAATTTTGAACAAGATTTGGCGGGATCGTATCTCATTTTTTCAAGGTTTCTGTGCACCTTTTCAGTCATCTTTCGCAAAGAATGGAAGCTGCGTTGGAGTGTTTTCACAGTATTTTGGGTGCTGGGTTATGTCGCTACATACTAGACAACAATAATATTGGCAGAGAGAAAATATTCACTGTAAAAAAACATGACAGTATCAGAAGAGCGAAACAAAAAAGAAGGAATATATGGAGATGGATGACATGCATGGCAGCATGCGGTAAGGAACATTCTTCTGTTTACATACAACTACACCTACAACAACAAGTAGGGCTGTCAACGGTAACGCGTTAACGCATGCAATTAATTATTTCAAATTAACGCGTGAAAAATATTTAACGCAATTAACGCAGCATCCGTTTGTTTTGACATCCTTTGTCTAGCGTTACATTATGTAATCACGCTCTTATTCGCGCGTTTTGAAACAGTTGCTTTGACATGTTCAATGAAGATAGATAGCTTCTAAACTGTGGGACACGGCAAAGCGCAACGCGAGGTCCAGCCTGGTGTGTACAGTAACGGGCTAAAGGCTGCGTCGGTGAATCTCTGTCAGACAGCGCATCCGTGTTAAGCTCTCTTTCGTGCCATGTTTAGAAAGAGGGACGCGCCTTCACGTCATTTCCGGGAGATAAGTCAGTAAATTCGAGTAAAATCACAGAGTTCACTTATCCAGTGCGAATGCGCAACATGATCACAGACAATCTCTGCAATTATTACAAATGACCAGAGGTCCCCAGATAATACTAATCCCGTGCGAATAGGGCTTTAGACGCTTTTTATCTGCTTTAAAATTACACGCATGCAGTATCATCGGTTCTGAGTCGGACGTGACCGAAAGAAGCGGCTCTTCGGTTTGTGTACTGCTGAATTGAAAGCTGTTGCAACCGGTTCGTGTCAGAAGAAGCGATTCGCGAACCGCCAACCGGTTCGACGGTTCACAAATCGGACATGCCCGACAGAAACGGTTCTCGTGACTCTAGATTCTTCTAGTCTGCGAGAGCGATTCAAGGAATCCGCTTGCTTCTCATGATGATTACGTCATGTTTAGATTTATATAATCTTGTTTTGAAATGAAATAAGATGTTCATGAAAACACCATGGATTACTTATGAAACAAATAAATGTTTAGTTTATTATTTTTACAAACAATTATTTTTAACCTTTACAATAATTAACATAAAAGCACAACTGCACAAACGTTTTCTGTAATGCATTTTAAGCAACATTAATATAAAGAATATGTTTGTACAAATATTTATGACCATTAAAAAGTGTGATCTGTGCTCAAATGTTTATGTTCATGTTGCAAATGTAGTTTCTTATATGTTGAACCGGTTCACAAATCGGACGTGTCCGAAAGACAGCTCTCGGTTGGTTCAGTGGTGATCCGAAAACTGTGGCAACCGATTCTTGAATCGAGAACGAGGATCTCTCTAGGCGGAGTGTGCGATAGAACACGCCACTGCACGCATGCTCACTATATCAGCTAGCTTAGCTATAACTTGAATAGCTTCTCCGCTCGTGCTTAACAGTTCAGTTCAGCGTGTAGTAGTGTACTGTTGGATTTACTGAAAAGTCGTTGATACTGGCTGGTTTATTTTGAGTCGGATGGGTTTTCATGCATGTCAAAAGTGAGTAACTGAAGGAATTTGTGGATAAGTGCTTTTTGTAGACGCGAACCGTTTCGAATGATTCAGTCCGATTTGGTTAACCGGTTCGACCGGTTCACTAAAAAGATCCGGTTCAAATGAACGATTCGTTCGCGAACCGGCCATCACTACATATCAGCAGCGAAACGTACTGGAGTTCACATGAACCGCACCCCAGACCTCCCTTTTTAAGTGGACTCGGGTACAGTTCGCGGGTGCGCACCCGGGTTCAGAAGACAGCGTTCACATCACCCAAACGAACCGAACTATGACGTTAATTGAACCCGGGTGCGCACCCGGGTTCAGAAGACAGCGTTCACATCACCCAAACGAACCGAACTATGACGTTAATTGAACCCGGGTGCGCACCAAAAGTGCTAATGTGAAACCGCCTATACGAAAACTCCCTGAGATGCCGCCATGTAAGCAGATCACCGGAGAGGCTTTGAGCTTGGTGACACCATAGCCTCTGGCTGCATTCTGAATTGCATATTTTGCATGTTAGCGTATTTTCTGCTGGATATAGTATGCATAGTGTTTCTAGTATGCACATGTCTATGTGTACAGAATAGTACTTGAATGGCCTAGTACACTGGAGAATTCTAAACTTATTTTCATTCACAACGGACAGGACAAAATATTTTAGTCAGACTTAAAAAGTAGCCTTATCCTGTCTAATTTAATAATTCCTGTATTTTAAATTACCCTCCATTCTTCCTAATTCTTTACAACAATAAAGCACTTGAACACAATGACCTCATAATCATAACTCAAAAGTTAGAAGTATAACATTTATGATTGGATCTGAAGGCAGCATAAGCTTACAAGACACTGGTAGTACACTAGTATACTAGTAGTCTGTTCCAGAAACGCCATCTGTTTCAAATACTGACTATAACCGCTGAACATGGGCAACATGTTGGGGTCATTAGGTCACTCAATCATAATGAGTGTAGCAGCGGTTGGCTCGAGCAAAACCAATTGGACCTCTTCACTCAACCACCCACAAATGCTTACAGAGATCTATAGATCTCATGAAGGAAGCAGTTCAGACCACCTACACACTGACCAGTATCAGCATGACTGTCAATGCTCTCACATGGGGCTTGACCATCATTATTGAGTTTAAAGATCCCGACCTGGCCAATTGCAACAACACTGATTAGTTTAAAGATCAGAACGGGAATAATTACAGGGTTATTGGCAGGTCATCACAGTACCCCTCGCTTGAAGCTGTAGTTTACCTTTCTTGAGGAAGCTGAAGAGAAAAGACTCAGGGTGGACAAGCAATTGAATATGAAGATGTGTTGTGCTAATGGGAGACCTATGGGTTTGAGTCTCGCTTATAGGTCCTGTCCGCTTCTCTCGCCCTCCTTGATTTCCTTTTCATGTCTCCTTGACATGTCTTTTTAACGCTGTGTGTTTCAATAAAAAAAGACAATGGGTTAAGAAAACAAATATGAAAGAAAGAAGCACTCAATTAATAATCATTTTCACAGCTTTTTTTTAAAACCAGATGAAGTGCAGAATGACTTGTCATAGTGGGAAAGGAAGTGTCTTTAATTTCCTCCAAGTGTTTAATTTCCTTCATAACAGCAGAAGTGTCGGCTAATTTGGTTTTATGAATGTGTCCTCCTATTCTTTAGCAGAAAAAAACCAAACAAGCAATCCGGTTCATCCAGGCCAGACAATTTAATCAGGTAAGTTTTTTTTATTTGTACTGTTAAGAGTCATTAAATAGCTCCAAATGCAACCTAAGTCACGCTTTCTCCTAATAACTTGCTAGGGTTTTAATTATTTTTAACAGGACAAGACAGTCTGTGAAATAATATTTAATCTTTACAATGACCATGCTGATTTCCTGGTTTTGAATGCAAGAAATGATTTGTGTGTGTACTTAAGTTTGCTCAAATTAAAACTTTGTAAATGTTTCTCTTTATTAAAATCAAATAAAATATTGGCCTAAAAAATATTGGAAAAACTTAAACTAAAAAAAAAAAGTGAAATGTTGCCTGAGAAATAAACTGAAATAAGTTTAAGGCATAATAATAATATTAATAAACAAAATATAAATAAAGCAAAAATAAACTACTGTTATATAGCAACATACAATTTTTTTTTAAACTAATTAAAATTAACATAAAAAACAAAACATCTAAAAATAAAAGCTATTTTAAAATATTAATAAAACTAAAAACAGAACTAAAATAACTCTGCTGTAAGGAAGTTGCCTGAGGAAAGTCAGTTTGAGAGTCTCCCAAACGATAGGACACTCATAACTACTGTATAGAATCTACTATTTTGTGTTGTTCTATACAAAATACAGGAAAAAATATATACGATTGCACCATGTGCAGAACACACACACATACTACTATAGATTTGAACTTTATAAGGAAACCATTTATATCTGGTTGATAAAAAATATATAAAATGAAAAGTAAATTTAAAACTTTATTGATCACACCTGCAGAATGAACAGGCCAGATATCTGATGTAGTGTGCATGCATTCGAAGGTGACATCACTGTCACACGCTAAGACGAAATAGAAAGAGTGGGCCCAAATGTCGCCAACACCAAAATAAGCCAGGAACCGCATGAGTCAGCCTCCTAAATTCCTGATGCAAGCATTTTTTCTTCCAGAGACTCTATAGAAATACCTCATGGACTATGCACGTATGCACGTGTTTCTGTCCAGTGAATGCCCTTATTGAGTATGTGCCATGTCTCTTGTGCCTTCTCTCTCTGGAGCAAGTAGCGTCTTGATTGAAAGTTGTCTGATACTGTCTGCCCGCTTCTGTTGTTGTCATTAGGGGCGCCATGATTGCTGACTACATTTACTGACTGTCAGGAGATAACAACCAGCACATAAGCAAGCTCATCAAACTGTATTGGCAGGTGAGGACGGATGGGCTGCTAGGTGCCCACAAAGGCCCAATGCCCGGTCAAAACTCAATGAATGATTATTGCTTAAAAGAGTGCCGAGTGAGGTAGATCAGTGCATATCAATCAGACCCAGACTCACTGCAATAGCAGCTCTGCATGGATTTAAGCTAGGCAGCAAAAATACAAGTGTGTAAAACATCAGCACCTTTGACCTAGGAAAAATAATGATAGAATTTACACTAAAAGGCTGTTATAGAAGTCAGTTGATAATTTACTATTCAGTTTTGAATTGTAAAATATACAGGCAGTAACACGCCATCCTGAAATGTTGGAAATGTTGTCAGCAACACTATATTTTACAATTTCTGGTAAACTGCGGCTGCCAGTTTTTATTAAATCATTTTATTAAAAAGTTTTTATACTAATGTAAGTGATTTTGTTTATCTCATCCAAATTTTATTGAGATTTCTAATTCACAGCATATTAAATTAATGTGTTTTGACCCCCTTAAGGGTCCAGTGTTTTAGCGGCATCTAGCAGTGAGGTTGTGAATTGCAACCAACGGCTCACTCCACTCCTCTCCTCTCCTCTCCCACTACGGTGGCTGACACAGGACTAGGATGTCATCATGTTTTCGCTTCTTTGCCGAAGGAGATAACGTATTTATGAAACACGTTCTGTAGAGCAGTTTGTCCGTTTAGGGCTACTGTAGAAACAACATGGTGAATTCCATGTAAGGTGACCTGTGGTGTATGTAGATAGGTAATAAAGACATAACTCTTCATTATGTAAGGTCTTTATACACCTCTGAAGACATAGTTATGTATATTATATTGCATTTCTGTCAATAGATTCGCCAAAAGATTACACACAGCACCTTTAAAGTAGTTTGTGTTTGCAACCCTCCCACAAATTGCATTTGCTCATTGCACATCAAACTCTTAACTTTTTTCCTTTCTCGCATTTTGCATTGCACTTCCACTTTGTATGTTTGTTCAGATAGCCCACAGTAGAACTATTTCATCTTCTCAAGCCCTGAAAGGTTTTATATAGAAATGCATCCAACACAGCTGCCATAAGAGGAAAATATGCTATCTTGACCATTGTAAATAAAGTAAAGTGCATCTACACAGTACTGTACATGTTTTGCCTTTCTGTTACGTATCCTGGTATTTTGCTTGATATATCAGTATTATATTCGGACAGTAATCGCTGATTATCTTGTAGCTTTTATTAAACGCTTTTTTAATAAGACCTGGCATACGTTCTGGCTCCAGTTACACAAACTTTGCTGCTGAGTTGAGACTGCGTCTTAACAACTCGTCTCACTGACAAGCAATCAGTTAAGACTAGTCAGTCTTACTTTTTATATTTCAATTAGACCAATCTACCTTTTTATGTAACTGACTTAAAGAAGTTATGACCGGTCTTGAAGAAAAAAAACAGATGAATAACTTCTAAGACTAGTCTAACACCGTGTCTACACCGGACGCGACCGGCACGACACGACGTGACAACCTGCTCGTTCTTGATGGGTTTGTCGCGTCACTGTGCATCCAGTGTGGACAAAATTTTAAATTATAATGGGTTCTAATGTGTTTCTAATGTCTTTTGTCGTGTCGTGTCGCGCCAGTCGTGTTCCGGTGTAGACACAGTGTAAGCAGTTTATGCAATAGGCCCCTGATTTAATTTAGAGTCTTTTTTAAGTATAATTTTGTTTCATTAACCTTGTGCCAGTCTAATTGTAGTGTTAGAGCAAATATAAACACTAACACCTTAGTTAAAACTACAATATTTAAAAATAATGAGAAATGTTCATTATACTGTTGATTAAATATGATTATTTTGAAATTAAATGATGTGAAATAAGCTGTATTGTTGGCTATTGCTACATATATACCCGTGCTATGTATGACTGGTTTTGTGGTCCAGGGTCATTCGTGTTTTATGCACGAATAAGAAGACACTTACTGTTAATAATTGAGACGCACTCTTAGTTGATGTCAATCCACTGTAAGGAACATAGTACTGCAAGAAGGCACATGCATGTGAAGTCAATCTCTGTGGGGAATAGAGCTGTTCAGTTAATGATGTTAATTTGTAGGTCAGCTCACCAAGGCTAGTTCACCATGGGTTTCCTCGTGGAATTGCTAATGACCTTTTAAAATAGCAGGTTTTGATTTATGAATTACAACATATATATGGTTAAAGTTACTTGTAGAGATCTGTTCCATTGCATCATTACACGTATGTTTTAAAGTGGTCATGGTCTATTGTGATGCTAATGACCAGCTCAGACCAGAAATCTACAAACCCGATACCATGGTCAAAAAGCCAAGTGTTCTATAACAAAACCAGAAACACAAAAATAGTTTACATAAGAAATGTTTCCTGTATAAACTACATGTGGTCAGCTACATTTGTATACACAACCAACCCCGTTTGAGTTGTAATGTACATCTTATGTTTACTTTGGAATAAGTAAAACCGAATAGTTCCTGTATTTATTTATTCAATTTCTAGTAAACCTTTAATTCATTTTTTTTATTTGCATTCTAAAAATCTAGAAACCTGCTACTGTGGTCCACAGCTACTAGGCCTATAGGATTTTCAGCAAGGATATAGAAAGTTGTCAAACATTCTTTAAACCACACAGGAGTTTAAAAATGCATGGTGTGTTGTATGTAATTTCAAAAACAAAGCAAAGCAGACAGTTAACAAGTAGTTTTATGCCTTTTTCAAGCATGCCAATTGCATGCTCCCTCAAAACTTGCGACATCTGTGGCATTGTGCTGTCTGATAAAACTGCACATTTTAGAGTGGCCTTTTATTGTGGCCAGCCTAAGGCACACCTGTGCAATAATCATGCTGTCTAATCAGCATCTTGAGATGCCACACCTGTGAGGTGGATGGATTATCTCGGCAAAGGAGAAGTGCTCACTAACACAGATTTAGACAGATTTGTGAACAATATTTTGAGAGAAATAGGCCTTTTGTGTACATAGAAAAAGTCTTAGATCTTTGAGTTCACTCATGAAAAATGGGGGCAAAAACAAAAGTGTTGCGTTTATAATTTTGTTCAGTGTAAATAATACATGTCTCCGAGCATTTCACTATATTGAAAGCTAAAACATACAGTCACCATGAAAATTTTGGAACATCCTGAAACAGAAGGGTATCTGTCCTCAGGCCAACTATCTTATGATACATTGAACATACTGTACACTCCCCTCAACCCTTCACAAAAAACAATGGTCAAGATGAAAGAGCTGTATATTTCAGAATAAAAGGTTTATCCCTGAGTCATTCTGTGTAATATTCAACACAAGACACAGTGGAAAAGATAACCTTTTTAGACAGAGATGACACATGTCCCACACAAGTCGTAACACAATCCAGACATAAAAAAATCCCTGGAGTACTTATCCATCCCCTGCTGTGCAACACGTCTACACTGACGTTCCTCAGCAATGCAGCTATTTCACCATCTCCTGTATTTTCTCTTTTCATAACAAATTAAATAAACATAACGTTCCCCGTCATAAAGAAATAATCCTGCATGATATAAATGTGTGACACTGACAGACACATTTAAATTTAACACCCTAGAGAAAAACACTCACTCATCACAGAGCTGTCAACAACAATGTCAGTTTAGTGTCATGCATATCTACCTTGGAAAATGTTTAATTTCACTATGATATGACTTCAGCCATCTGTTGATGTCACTACTTTATGAAATGTATGAATATCATTAAAATAATGAAAATTTCACGTTATCAAACTCAACTAAACTCTGAACTCTGCTCTAGTTCACTAAATTGACTACTAGGCTGAATTAAAGGAACAGTTCACTCAAAAATGAAAACTCTACCATCATTTACTCACCTTCAAGTTCGTTATTCTACTAAATAGTGATCACAAAGAAAGATATTTGGAAGAATGCTTGTAACCAAACAGTTCTGGGGCACTATTGACTTCCATAGTAGGGGGAAACTAGTATGGTAGTCAATCCAGGAACTGTTTTGGTTTTCCACATTCTTCAAAATATCTTTGTGTTCAACAGAACAAATAAATAAATACAGAGTTGGAACAACTTGAGGGTGAGTAAAGGACAACTGAATTTTCATTCTTGGGTGAACTGTTCCTTTAACTTGTATGTTTAAGTTCACATCACTTGATGCTCATGTAGATTAAATTTAAATTGAATAAAACACACTTCGTGCGTATTCAAAGATTTTAATGATATTATCAATGTACTTAATGTACTAGCAATATTATAATATTCATGAACAAGTCCATGTCCACCATTGAATGAACTTGACTTGTCACAATAATACATATGAAGCAGATGAAAAAGCCTCAAAGTACATTTTGACAATTTCTTCTAAAATTAGCATTTTTAACACAATTAGGGTTTACAGTGGTTTATTGTATAAAAGTCAATCACGAAGCAACCAATAATTTTACGACAAAAACAAGTTCTGTTTTACTTTGCACAGTTTTGTTGATGGTTTTCAAGGTAGTTGGCAAGTGTCTAATTCGTTTAAATTTAGATAAATGTACATGAAAACACCAAAGAGTGCGACTGGCCGCATAGCCATTGATGTCAACAACAGAGGAAACAGGAAAGGTTTTCTCCGCCCTGCAGCTAATGGATTGCTGTCCTAATTAAACACAATTACATGGTTAAATTGTTCATTACCCACCAGTTGAGAACTGCTGCTCTGGTTTTTACATAGTTTTCAAACATCCTGCCCAGTTTTTAATGACAACAATGAGGGACCTATGTCACTCCCTAGACTCCCGTGGAGGTCATTTGTTCCCCCAGACAAATGGAGTCAACCATCGTTACTTCCTTAACCCTTCAGAAGGGGTACAGATGGAGATTTTCTTGATAAACTTCTCCACAGGAGCACTATGTTCATAGTGTTGATGAGATGCTGAACAGGACAAGTATAATCACAGGTACATCATACATCTCTGACACTGTTACGAGCTTCCGGTGTGTTGTACTAAAACTAGAACTGTCGATATGTGTTAATTTATGTGATAAATTATAAGAAAAACAACAATTTGTTTAAAAAGAATGCAGTTAATCATGCCTCCTAACCGATAGATAATACCCATAATAAGGGATTTTTCTGCTATTTCACCAAATTTAAGCTTTAAAGCCACAACATAGAATAATTTTGGTATGAAATATCCAAAAATCACTTGCACAGTGTGATATATTTCATGCAGTTGTGTACTTACATTATCCCAAACGTTCCCAAGAATGTGCAAATCCAGAGAAATTCCTATTTAAATTAATGGCCCGTCCCTTGTCTCCCTTGTATTTGTCGCATATCAGTGACTTAATATCCGCTGCTCTGCACTACCCTCACTTTCCGGCAACACGTAAATGCGGAAGTGTTTATACAGCATCTGGGACACAGCATCTTTTGTTCTGATATTATGGATCACGATTACTCTTTGGCGAGTAAAGGAAACCCAAAAAAGCGTAAACAGGCCAAATGAGGCAAGCAGGTTTATGGACAAACGAAGAAACAAAACAAGGATTAATATCGGCGTGGCGTTTTCTAAATGGAGAGAGCTTCGAGACCAACTTGGCCTCGACAATTTTTTTTATTGTACACGAAATACTCATGCACAGATTATTAAAATAGTTATGAATGCAGTTACCCTATGAAATACAGTATATGTCGCACAAAAATATGTAGCCAGTAACGTTAATGGTAAATGCTGTGGGTTCATTCAAATTTACTTTTTAAACGATGACTGTATGACTGTTTTAAACACGTAAAACTGTGTAGCATTACGCTACCAAATCAATTGCCAAAGTCCAATATCAGTCGCGGGCTAACGTAGCATTACATTCCACGTTTCTTGCAAGCTAATTCATGACGATGACATAAAATAAAATTCATTCATTACCTCGTCCGTGAACATGATGGGCGATCTCCATACGCCTCTGGATGGTGAAAACGACATGTCCCATAATTCCACTCTCCTACATAACGTCATTTAGCTTCGCCTTCTGTTGTTGTTTCGAAAGTGCACCATCTAGCGGTCCAAATATTCCATATTGTGGCTTTAAATATCACTGTCATGAAATCTTCATTCAGCGCCAGCAAATGCAATGTATTTTTATTTTATTAACTTTTGAAATTCACATGTTTTTCAGTTTGTTTTTATTACATACTGAGGTTTCAGACATACTCATGTCTACCCATTCCATGTCCACACTGTTTTCATTGAAAAAGCATGTTTTTCCCCCTGTTTTGGCCTTCGGTCCCCACTGTCAAAGAAAACACTCTCTAAAGAAAGCAGATACACAATTTTTCAAGTTGTAGCGAAATTAAATTTGAGCCTTTTGAAATCATGCATTTTTTGCCATGTGACACAGCTGTTTTGTCTACAGCTGTTTTGAATGTTTACTCGCAGCTGTTGTTTGGTTGCGGAACGATATTTTCACTCACTTTTGCAACTTTATAGTTGTGTGTTACCCGTAGCAGAAAAATCACCTTATTGTCCGTCCATTTAAAAAACTTGGTCCAAATGTATCCGGATTAGTGTAGACGTAGACCCATTTTGTATAGTGATTTTTGCATCCTATAGTATAAGTAAGGTGTCTTATTTGAATTGACATATCATTTTAAAAGAGTGGTTATACTACCAATGAAGCCTTTCTGAACTTGTTTCCGGGGGTGCCTACATGCACAAATACTTTCTGTGAAGTTGTTGCCAATTAGGGCAGAGAGGCAACAAGCTTTCGGACTCAACCCTTTTCTTTCTTACTACTTTTTCATTTTAAATATTTTTTACAACTGAAGTAAATCAGAGCTACAATCTGCTCTATAAATCAGTTAAAATCACAAAACTCATTATTCTTAATCCAGGAAAGCTCATTTAAATTACCGAGGAGCCTTATGCAGACAACCCTGAAGAAACTGGAGCAACTAGATTTGTTGACGTTTAGGCTCCATTTCTCTGATAAGCATTGCACATGTTACAGTATAACAAACCCGAATATACAGAATCTCTTTTTTTTAGACACATACCTGACCACCTGCTGTTGTTAGGACCACCTATGCAGACCGGCTTATATGTTTAAGAATAAAATACTAAAGGTAAGTTAAATAAGTCACATAACTTAACAGTATTAAAAACACATGGAGCAATCAATCATCAAGTCTTATAATGACAAAGATGTTGTAATAAAATCTGCATGGGATCTTATCTAACCACACTTTTTTCACAGCAGTGACTTTGTTAGGTCAACAAAAAAATGAATTATCTAATGGTGTGAGGAAATTGGTCCAATTGAAAATGAGGGCCACGGGGGTGTCAGATGTTAAACACAGAATTTAGAATCTGACCTTCAAGGTCGAATCAGCATCGTCTTTCAAGAATGAAAAATTCCTATTAAGTTGGCCCTTTCTGTTTAAGCGGACAAGAGATTACAGGGAGCAATCAATGTATCGACATCAATGGCATGAAATTTCTCAATTAACCTTGGTGCGTGCAAAGCCAGAGAGGTAGAGAGCACGCGGACCAGCGGCCGGCCTACACGATAGAGCCAGAGAGGTCAGCAGTGCTTGGGGTGTATTTCTGAATGATCTCTGTTAAGAGCAGGAAAATCTATGAGGTTTGTGTAATGTCTCAAAGGCACAGCCGTTGTATGGGTCATTATATTAATCAATCATCCGCGAGATGCCACGTCTGTTACTGTTGCAAGGCTTTTATTGTTATTGTGATGTTTCATGTACTGCATACAGAATAGTGTAACGTTATTGGCTGTTCCTGTCATCTATAATGTTGTGGCAGCTTGATGAAAATGTAAGAAAAAAAGAGGAAACAGGAAAAGCTTCAACAGATCAACTGAGTTTGAGTTCTTTAAGAGCTGTTTTTGAGACTAATGAAACTGAGATTTTTAAATACATTTTAATAAATAATTTTAAGTCATCTTGCGGTAAGTTTGCTTAGTGGGCCCTGGCCCCCGACTAAGATGTGTATATTGTGCTAGCGTTGCACGGTGTAGCGGTAGCATCGCGATGCTAACGCTTCAAAATACCTGCTGCTTATTTTTTAAAGGGTAGTATTGTAGTAATGTAAGTAATGTTGCATCTGCGCATTAATGTTAATTTGAACACTTAATCTCCCAAATGACTCCCTGTTTTGAACGGCTCGGACGAGATAATGATTCAGTGAATCATTCAAGACATTTGCTTCGTTCTTGAATAAATCCGACGTTTAGAACGAATTGTTTAGTGAATTACTGACCACCACCTACTGGTCGTTTTATTTTCACATTTAAAGTAAGCCTAACATTTACCTTTATAAACATAACTGTATAAATGAAATGTATTGCACATTTGAATTTGTTCCCACATGAAAAATGTTCCAGTGTACTTTAGTATTTACTATGGTAAACTTTACAAAAATTCCTAGACACTAGTGTTTTTGAGTCTTACCATAGTACATATCAAACTATACTACAGTATTTGCGATAATTTATCCAATTACTATGGTGAATACTACAAAATATTGTAGTGTACAGTATAATACAGTTAACTACCGTAAATACAACATGTTTCATTTAGATCTGCATATTAATGAAGTTTGATTTATTTCGTAGATTTCAATTATGAACATGGCACAGTACCGCGCACAACAGTACTTGGTACCGTGATAACTGTATCGTTATAATTGTGTAACTGTTTAACTGGTATAGTACCGTAAGATATTTTTATAGTACCGTGACAACCCCATAATGTGCTCTAGGGAACACTTACTGCTTCTCATGCATGCCATTCAACATTATTCTATCATATACAAACACACAGCAACAAATATAAACTATATACACTTGCGGAGTCACCGCTAATAAGCCCTCGCCGTCCTCAGCACATCCCACTAATAATTACAATCTTTCTCTAAGCTGGCAGTGGACTGCTGAAGACACAAACATGGCCACAGATGAAGTTTTCATTTCATTTGCATGCTGAACTCTCAGGGCATTTATTTCAAAGGACACTGATTGAATTAGAGCACCAACAGCAAATGTTTGATTGGCCCAGACATGACGGTTTATTGCATTAGCCAGTTATTCTCCAGTCGAGAACAGCCATCAGCTCTCGATTAAAACACGGAGCTGATTTCATCTCCGCTGTGATGAAATCTGTGGCAACACATTTATTCTGAGAGCGAAGGGCTCGGTCTGTCAAGCCGTACAGTAGATCGCCGTTCTGGATCTTTCTTTGCTGAGTCACTGAATACTGAATCTCACAAATACATAAATTATGAAGTACGGTACATCAATATTAAATTATCCCAGGGCGTTTTATGATTGATTTCGTATATCAAAGTTTCTGAAACGATGACAGCTACGTGTACAGTGGAGAGAAAATCTATAACAAAAAATATGTATAAACAGCCTTTTATACTAAGAGTCTATCTTTTCATGTTTGTACTCTCTCTGTCCTCTCACACTCTTTCTGACCAGCTCACTCTCTCTTTTCCCTGGGATATGGAAAGTAAACAATGCGGCATGGTGAAAAACCACCCAAAAGCTCAGAGACAGTAGCTGTGAAAAATGATGCATGCTGGGGGATATGTATTGGTAATAAAAATGACCATAAACTGGATGAATGACAGCGGAGAGTAGCAAAGCTCACGTGGAAGAATAGAAGTCTAGAAAGGCAGCATGAGAGCATCATTTACACAAGCGACCTCGACTGGCCAAAAATGATCCGTAGGGGAAAGCGGTTAGGAGGTGACCTTGGGTAAGCGAGAGTGTGCCGCGAAATGAGTGGAGGAAGAAAACAGCAAAAAAAAGCAGTTTTTCAACTTGATTTCTGGCGTTTTGTAAGCTTTTGTCAAGCACCAGCATGAGAAGAATGCATGTAACACAAGATGCCAGAACCTATTTGACATAATGAAGTATCAGGGAACATGGAGTTACGTTTATAGCACTGTGGCGACGGGAAGAATTGCTCTGAGGGACGCTTTGGCGCAGAAATCCGTCAGATTCAGACAAAAGCTCCGTGTGAGGCTTCTTTGTATACCCTCTGTGAAAAAGGTCATTGTCCCTTTTTCAATTTATAATGACTTCATTTACATACAGCACAACTTACAAAACATGGAAACATGCATGCACACAGACTTTTACATAAAAACAGATTGAGTCGTTGCACAGAAGACATATGCAGTCACAGAAAAAATATCACAATTATTTTCAGTTTTTCAGAATTTACTATTTAAAGGGTATGTGTTTGGGCAAAATGGGCATTTTTGTTTCATTCTGTGAACTACTAATGATATTTCACCCAAATTTCAAATAAAAATATTGTTTCTATTTGCATTTATTTGCAGAAAATGAAAACTGGAGAAACAGGTCAAAATAACAGAAAAGATGCTCTGTATTTTTCAGACCTCAAATACTGCAAAGAAAATAAGTTCATATTCACTTTTAAGCAATACAACAGTAATAGTTCTACATGTATTTAGGAAAACTTCAAAAATATTTTTTTATGAGATAACCTCGATTTTTATCACAGTTTTCTTGTGTCTTGCCGTGCTGTCAGTCTTTCACATTACTGTTGGATGACTTGGATGGTTTGATTATGTCGAAATTCAACAAACACCGGACTGGAATGGCCACAATACATCTAGAAATTATGATTACAGGAACATTTGGAATGGTCTCATTTTTTTCTATGGGTGTATGTTCACCAACACAATGAACCCAAGTGTAAAGCTATAGCGTCACCTCTGGCATCATGTGGTAACAAGGTCAAGCATTGTCTGGTGAGGAGTATATTTTACATTAAAACCTTTACCAAAATGGAACAGAAATATGAAGTCTACTTTATAGTGAATCAGAAATAAGTTCTGTCCTAATTTCTTTAGTTTCATGTGGCATTGCACGGCCATCCAATTGAAACCCCGCAAGCCTTTTCACTCAGCTGCATGAGGACCTCGCAGAGGAGCTGTTATTTCTCATTATATTAACTTCACATTTCGAAATGACACATGTAATGTGAATATGAAGTGAAACTAGAGAACAGTTTATGTGCTAGAGAACATTGTAATATGTTGTTTATGTTGCAGTGCCATATACTGTAAGTTATGTCACCCCTGTCCCCCCATTTAAAGAAAGGCTGTGTCAATACAAATTTTCTTTAGCAATATTGATTGACAGTTCATCATGTGATCATTGATTGCATCATAACCTGCATAAAGAGTTACACGTGTCAGAAAGTCAATATCTGTATGTCATAATGCAAAGATGTTTGCAAAAAATGAACGGCAAACATTATGGGTCTTATTTATAAAATGCTGCGTAAATACCATCCTAAATTTGATTTTACGATCATTTCTCAAAGAGCATACATGTGATTTATAGAACGAACGTATGCACAGAAAACGTGTCTACGCCTCTCTTTTAGATGTGAAATCAATAAATCCCAAATGATCTTGAAATTTTGTGCAGCTGAACAGTTTCAGATCTCCGCCTTGTAACGATGTCTAATTAATGCCATTGGCATGAGCACCTGTCCACATCCAAATCCTTTACAAACAGCAGGAATGGCTTAAGTTTCCAAAAACATGCAGCACTCGGACAAGCAAAAGTGCATACATCTTAAACACTTCTGCCTGCCATTGGCCAGAAAAATGACTTATGCGCACATAACACGATTGAAGTATGCAAGTGTCCTGGGACAGCTGAAGAGTTTCAGAAAACATACACAAGTACTGGAGCAAGTGATCACATTACTCTTTTGTCACTTTACACATCAGGGATCCTCTAAAATACTTGTTTGTGTCATCTCATAGAAGACTTATTTTATTGGAGTCACAAAAGCTAACAGCTCCACGGGATGCATAAAAATTGCTTTGTTAAAGGGATAGTTCACCCAAAAATGAAAATTCTGTCATCATTTACTCACCATCAGATTGTTCCAAACCTGTATACATTTCTTTGATCTGCTAGACATAAAGGAAGATATTTGGAAGAATGTCGGTAACTTAACAGATCCCACCCCCCATTTACTGTCGTAGTAGGGAAGATAAATACTATGGAAGTCAATGGGGGATGAGATCTGTTTGGTTGCTAACATTCTTCCAAAAATGTTGTTTGTGTTCAGTAGAACAAAGAAATTTATACAGGTTTGGAATAACTTTAGGGTGAGTAAATTTGGACAGAATTTAAATTTTTGGTTGAACTATCCCTTTAATTATATAGACCATTTCATCGGACGCATGCGCAGCAACGTTTGTTTATGTTGTAAGATGAAACCGTCTATAGAACAAAACGACTGTCAAAAGGGTCAAATAAAAACTTGAAAAACACTTGAAATGATCACTTGGGTGTAGATTTCCAATATCTTGTTTTTAATGATGTCTTATTGCATAGCTAACAAAGCTGTTCTCCTGTCTGACTTCAAACAAATGTTCCTTCAAAACACATTCATGCACATAAACCACTGCACAGGGCCAAGCTTTCTCTCCAAGTGCAGGTGGAGGCCAGCCAGCTGTTGGAATGAGATGGGGTGCCGGCCGCCGGGGGTGAGCATCACGCACTGAAATACACAGAGATCAAATCAAAGGATTATAAACACGCCCCATCACATTCTGATGAAAGCGGGAATGCACATTTACAGAGAGATCCTTCCTTTATTTCCTTTGATCGCTGTTTAAATGTTCCCCTCGCTGTGAACAGGTTCAGCTACTTGGACTGATCTGTTGATAGCTCTGGGCCACACTGAGCGGAGCTGACACTGATCTGAGAACAGCTTTAGAGGGTAACTGCACTCACTTAGTTCTTACACAGGAGGTCAAGGTTTGGATAATTAGCATGCTACATTTAGCCTTGCAGTTGGTAGTTGGTGTCACAAAACCTAAAAAGCACCTCTCTGAGACCTATTCAAAATAAAGCTGAGAATTTGATTTTTGGTAACTGATTAGTCACATGATATTTACAGCTAAGCTGATTATCTTAAAACAGTCCATGGGCGAAGATGCCACCACCAAATAAGAGAACCCTGATAGCACACAAACATCTGGCAGACGTCTATTTGAGGTATGCATTTACATCTGCAAGACATGCTTATCTGCAATACGTCTCTGAGACGTCTGCTGTCAGATGTCATGTAGACATCTAGATGACTTTTGTAAGATGTTTATGATTTAGAATTGCTCTTTCTAAGATGTTTAGCAGATATTTTTACACAGCAGATGTTTTCCAGATCTTTAGCAGACGCCTTACAGACGTACCTGTGCTAGCTGGGAAGCAATAGAGTCCTGCGGCTCTGTTTTCCAAGAGCAGCACAAAACATCAGACCCAGGTGAGTCGTAATAAAGGCCTGAATTATGCACGCCAGTATACCGAGCTCTGCCGTGAATATTTATGAGACTGTAAGGAAAACTAGCGGCGGAAAGAGCAGACAAGCGCTTTTGTGCGTGAAGCTATAGAAGTGACAGAAGCGAACAGACAATATGAGCGAGACAACAGGAAGAATTGAAGGAGGTGGCATAAATCTCATTTTGGCATACACTGCTGAAGCTCCATAATTGCCTCTTTACTAGATTAGCACTGCGCAATGGCGAGATTAGGCCAGATCAATAGAGCGTGATGTATGTGAGATTGCAACCAAATCTGCCATGAATGGAGAGCCACGGGGCGTTCAATTAGTGTGATGTTTGTATGGGCTCAATGCAACACCCTTCAGGATCATACTGACAAATTAGAGAGGCATCTGTGTAAGCTAAATGACTGGTGAAATACAAATCGAAATAGAGAAGCACAAATCCCTGTTTATTAACATGAGCTGTAAATAAATAAACCACAGCTATACCTTCATATACTCTAGTTTAAAGGAACAGTTCACCCAAAAATTAAAATTATGTTTTCATTTACTAACCCTCAAGTTGTTCCAAATCTGTATAAATGTCTTTGTTCTGATATTTGGAAGAGTGTGTGTAACCAACCAGATCTTGGCCACCATTGACTACCATAGTAGGAAAAATTACAATGGTAGTCAAAAGTGCATTGTATTTTATCCATTTGTATGTATGTATTTTAGAATACCATATATATTTGAAACATATATTTGAAAATTGTGAATTATAATATAGCAAAAAGTGGTATTTACAGTAGGGTGTTTCTGGGTCGGATTCACGCAACTGTTCTTAAGACTAAATTTAAATTTGTTCATAAGATAAATCATAGGAAGCTCATAAGAATGTTCCTTTTTAAGAAGTTCTCGAATATTTTCTTAAGAACATCTTTATTTTTTTCATAAGAATAAAATGATGACTATATCCTTTAAAAATCAATCTTGAGAAAAAAAATGCAAGAACTGTCTTAAGAAGTTTTTTCAAGAATACAAAACATGAAAAAAAATTCCTAGAAATTAAGAAAAAATATGGCAGTTAAACAGAATTTTCCTAAAAATGTTTTGTGAATCTGCCCCTCTGTTTTTAACACACCAAACACTGCAAAACACGTGTGTAACAATACTTTTAAATTATTTATATCATAAAAAATATCATTTTTTATGTCTGTGTATTTTAAATTATTTCATTTTACATACAACTCAAATCTGCTATAGACAAAGGCTGTCACAATATCCGCTTTTCACTGTGGGGTTATCATTGCCAGGAGAATACACAATGACAATATTATCACGATATCTACAGTATTAGTTTTTATATAAATTATGTTATCCGTCAAATTCATCTTTAATTTACTTGAATCACGCTAACAAATGTACACATGTGGGAAGAGAGGGTTTGTAACCTCTATATGACTCATAAGGCAAAAATATAAATGGGTGCTGAATAGTTTCTGATATTACGATATGTGTAGCGTTAAGACGGTATTGATTATCGAGGGTAATTTATATACATTTACATTAAAGGTCAGTTTATGGTTCTGCGTAGGACCTACGCCGTAACAGACGGCGTAGCCTACGTACGTAGACGACGCCGTCGTGAACATTTATGGTTCTGCGTTGAGAGTATGCGTCATACTGCAATTACACCGCCGAAACGCTAGTTGGCTCTTTGTGTTTTCATGGGTTTGCTCTTCTTCGCCGATGTTTTGTGTGTGTGTATGCTAGTGTTTGCAAACGACAATGGAAGCTGATCGCATCTTAATGGAGTTGGAGCTGATCGAAGTAGAAAAACAGTTACTTTTAATTAAATTACTTAAACAAAAAGCTAGAAACTCTTTATAGTCCGCCGAAGAGGAGTCATACAGATGCGTGTATTTCCGAACCTCTTCAATCAGACGCTCAGTAACTTGGTCGATGTCGATGCTCACCATGTTGTTCTTTTGTGGACTCTGAACTTGCCGGAAGAAGACACCAGAGAAGAAGATGCCGGAAATGCGTAGAAGGAAGTACGATGCTGCCAAACCGACCAATCACAGCGCTTGCGGTCCGCGTTGAGTTGACGCGTTGTTACATTTTTGGAGAGGTGCGCGTCAGGCTACGGCGTAGGGTACGCACAGGGTACGCGGCTCCTACGCAGAACCATAAACTGACCTTTAGTCATTTAGCAGACGCTTTTATCCAAAATAAATAAATACAATTATGTACTACTTGTGGCCAAAAGTGTCCTTCATGTTTTATTCAATTGCCCTTCATGTTTAGCCAAATATCTTCCGTCAAACGTGCACCTTATTTCATAAAAATGATATGCATTTGTACAACTATGCAGGCTCCAGCATTTGCATGCATGCAATATATTGAAATACAAGAAAATCCGATTTTTTTAAATCAGAAAACTATAACTATATTTCTGTAAACTACAATTCTATAACAAAAATATTAAATATATAGAAAAACATGTACAGTAGGCAGAGAGCATTAAATGTATGAACGAGAGCTGTTCATTAGTTCACTTTGTTTTGGTTTCAAACCACAAGCCTTGTAAAAGCCCAGCATCTCTCTCTCTCTCCACCACTCCCAGCAAAGGGTAACAAGAAGGAAGTCCTCATTGTATGAGGGATGACTTATAAAAATCATCTGCCAACAAATGATTTTTTAATTAGCTTTTAAGGTGCAGTGTTTAGAAAAGTTATGGCGTCTGTGCGAACTGAACTCTGATAATCTTTATCTCCTCTCGGCAGCTGCCGGCTCTAATGGCAGACGCCATGGACACCCTTGAAGGCAAGCGCTCTGATCAAGAACGTGTGTGGAATGCAGTGCAGAAGGTAAATAGATAGAGAAAGAGAAAAGGACAATGGCGTGTGTGTAGACGGGGCACAAATGCCACTCTGTGCCCACACATACACACACAGACTGCTCATTGTTCCACTCACACCCTCCTCAGAATTCATAAAAGAGATTTGATATAGCACACCAGAAGGGTAAAATTCCTTCTCTGAGGTGGTGTTCAGAGGGTGTGGACAGTTTTTGGAAGGACAACCATCTTTATTTGGCTCGTGCACATGCTTTTGGGGTGGGCATGTTTTTAATACTCTTATATAAATGGTTCTACCCCACTAATTAGCCTGGCATGGGTGTTTCAAGTATCAACAGAGAACAGAAAATCCAGCCAGGTCCCTGGCATAAACACATAAAGGAGCTCTAGAATCATGATTCATATAGTTCATAATGCACATCGAGGCTTTTGAAATATTGTTTGAAGCACCGTGGAAACTATTGATGGTGTTTGCCAGCCTGTTTACCACCATATGCCTGAATGCATTGAATCTGCCGCCCACTTTTGTGCAAGCCCGACCAGATTGCAGAGGACTTTTATGGAAGACTCCATAAAAGGCAGTTTCTCTCAGGGATTGGTGCTCGTACTGGAGTGCTGAAGAGAATTTTTAAATGCAGCTGGTACTGTTATCAGTGTGATATTAAATTCAGTTTGAGGACTGACTGCTCGCCGGTATTGTTCGGTGATGAGTGCGTAGAGGGGGTCCTCAGGTAACCCTGGAGATCAGATTATATAAAGCATGCTAAATTATTTTAAATGTATGAAATATGTTTTGAATAGTACACTTCACTACATGTCTACCAGATGTTAAAAGCTTTATATACCGTAAACGTGATGTCCAGGGGGCATATTTGTACAATATTTGCTTTTAATTCCCCCTCAGAGTTAGATAAAATCATCAAAATATAAGGTATGGACAAAACACAAAAATTTGACAAAATTATTTGGGATAAATCAGGGAATAACTAAATATAGAAAACAATGAAAAAAACACAGTAAGAAAAAATATACACTGACTACAGTTTTATCATTGATTAACATAACTTTAATCATTTATTTGCATAAAAAGTGAATGTCAGTTTTTCCAACCTGGACATCATTTTCTGGATATGCCAGTTGTGGTGTTACACCTTAAGTTATTTCTATTTTTTTATGCATTACACAGTTACCTCAGCTCCAGTTTGTCATGTAACAAACATGTAAACAAACGATACTTAATACCATAATTAAGTCATGTTTTATGTTATTTTAATGATTTTATTTTTAATGCAACTCAAATTGCATCTGGTATGGACACAATGTTATGATTAATAATAAATTCAAAACAATAAACGTACCACTTATGCCGAAAAGTGTCCTCCGTGTATAAATCAAATGTCCTTTATGTTTGGAGTCAACGTGCACTTTATTAGGCCCACATAAAAATTCTATGTGTATGCACGTCTGTGCGGCCTCCAGCATTTGCGTGTGTGTGAATGAGAGTGGAAGGAGCACTGAATCTAGTGCCACGACCTCTTAAAACTGAACGCTTCAGTGAGTATTTGTGCTTGTGTGGATGTTGATTTCAGAGCAGTGGGAGGTTGTGAGTTGGACTTCAGGGTTTGTCGTAGTGTTGCTGGGTCTAGAAAGGGGACGTGGTGTCCGAGCAGTGATGATGAGTTGATGAATGAAAGGAAGTCAAAGACTGAGTGCATCAGTGGGTCACTCTCTCTCAGTTACACGGGTTACAGGCGACGCATTATTAATCAGTCCATCAGCTGCCTGCACCACTGCTTACGTCACACTACTCGGCAAACTCTTTTACTCCAGATCTGTCTCATTCGTCATTTAGGAAGAGAAGGGGAGTGAATGAGACCCGACCCACAGCCAAAGATGTTTAAATACTGCAACCTGTGTGGAGCACGGGGGAAAATACATTTTGGGCACAGCAGAGGTGTGTAACTGCTCAAGACCATCACTTCTGGGGTTAGAGCTGTTTTAAAAGCTATGCAGTTGGGTTGAAGCGGTTTTCTTCCAAAGATGAAACATATTCATAAGAATAATTTTTGCTCGGATTCTTTACCGGAACTACACTGTGAGAAAAAAAACAAAAATGATCTGGCAGCTGGGGCGTCAGAAATAAACCATAAAACAACAGTTAGGCCTATTTCCTGTAAAATAATCCTGCTTTTCTTGTAAATTTGCGGTCTTTTCTTGTAATTTTATGGGTTTTGACAGTTTTTTTTTTTAAAAAGGAAAAGTTTTTGACACGTGGAAAATCTGTAAAAAAGAATAACAAAAAATTCTGCAAAATTTTTTGGAGCTTTTTGACGGTATATAATTTTTGTGCAGTCGCTCTACAACTTCAGAGGAATCATGATTTCAACCAACTAGATTTAAAATATTCAGAAGTAAATTGTATTTCAAATCTACAGCATTAAAAAAAAATTGTTCATGTAGTTTTATTTAATGCTTGTAAAAACAATATGAATAATTTGATATAAAAAAACATAAAAATGAAAATTGGAGAGGCTACTGCATAAAAATATTACATTTTTAAAACTTGCATATATCATGTCACGAACTGTGGCAGGAGAAGAACCCAAGCGCAGGCAGCAGTAGCGAACACACAACACTTTATTATAAAATAAAAAACCCACGATGGGGAAAAAGCCAAAAGAACTGAGGTGAACTTTAAAACAAAACTTCCCACGCTGGGGATAAAACAAAGAAACAGGAATAAACAAAACAATTCATCAAACAACTAAGACTAAATGACATGCACGACATAAGACAAGGGAATCCAATAGACAAGGTAACATCACGAACAGCCAGAAGTACATAGAACGTACAAGCAATCCACCAACACAAGACAAAGAAACAAGAGGGTATATAAAGGAAAGACAAACGAGGGATAATTAACACAGGGCAGGTGTGGGTAATTAAACACTCAGGGAAAGATAACGAGGAAACGAGATGGCGGGAACAGAGACGAGACACTGGAGAGAACGTATATTATTGTCAAATATAGTCAACATATTGACAATAATATGTTTCTCTCCACACATAACCAAAGGCTTTGTCATGACTCTGCTACAGGACCAAGAAGAACATGACTAAATGAAGCAGAGCCATGACATATCACCAACAAAATATATATTGAACATACGGCCCAGTCGTAACATAGCCTTGCATTATTATAGTAGTTCTGTGTAACGTGGTCATCTGCTTCAATCTTCCTATTTTATAGCACATATTGTTGCTGTCCTTCCGAAACCTCAGATGTCCAGTTTCGCTGTTTTTTTAAGGAAATGGAAAAAATATTTAACTTTTTAAATTATTAAACACTGTGTTGTCACAATTGACAAGCACTTTTTATTACTTTTCATTGGTTAGATACGTGTGTGTGTGTGTGTGTGTTGTGTGTGTGTGCGTGCGCATCCGTGTGTGTGTGTGTCTCTGTGTCTGTGTGTGTTGGTGCGTGTGCGTGTTGTGTGTGTGGAGTGTTTTGTGTGTGGGTGTGTCTGTCTTCTGTGTTTTCAACCTTTTCTTGTTTTTGCAGGTACAACTTTGATTGTTTTGCTTATAGTCAATGTGTCTCATGTGCAGCTGCTTTGTAACAATGAAAATTGTAAAAGCGCTATATAAATAAAGTTGAGTTGAGTTGAGTTGAGATATTTGCAAAACCCAGTGACAAACATATAGCATGACTAATAATAAAAAAATCTAAAATAATGAAATATGGAGATACAAGGTTTCAGAAGGACAGCAGTGATATATTTTTAAAACATTCGGAGCCAAGGGGCCAAAAGCAGCCTGACAAATCACGCCAATCCAGAGCTCAGCAAAGATCAGAGCCTAAGGTAAACATCCATTATTAAATACTGACTAATCTGATCTCTCAACATACATTTACAGAGAACATGAATTCCTTCAGTTCATCTCAAGATGTGATCCGTCTGTCCTCAGAAGATAAAAAATATCATCACCGCAACTGAAACATATACAATTGCCTGTCAAAATAACAAAAATACTTTCATTTAATTCTCTCGAAAAAAAATTTGGGGTATTTTCAACCCAGTGTTTGGACAAAAAGGGCCGAACCCAACTGCTGGGTTAAATTCATATTTGACCCAACAATGGGTTAAAATAACTCCGCAATTATACAGTAGTTCACCCAAAAAAATGATGTAATTCTGTCATCATTTACTCACCTTCCTGTTGTTCCTTTTTGTGTTCATATAATGGAAATAATTGTCATTTGGTTACCAACATCAAAATATCTTCTTTTGTGTTCTGCCGAAGAAAGACATGCAGGTTTGCAATGACAAGAGGGTGAGTCAGAGGCGTATTAAGACCTCATGGTGCCCCTGGGCAACAGCCCCAGAGGTGATGTCACTAACATTTCACTAACATTGAAATCGTAACGTAACGTAAAAATCACTAACATTTTTTTAACAGGTGTAAATGTTGTGCGTGCCACAAAATGGGGGTACAGGGACACACACACACACTATAGTTTGCATGTATGTATTCACATTAGGGGGACACACACACACACACACACTATAGTTTGCATGTATGTATTCACATTAGGGGGACAATGGAACAATGTACAGATTTTCAGGACATTGGGACTTTAATTCACCAAAGTGGCATTCACCAGATTACAATGTATAGCAAGGTTATTCATAAAAATAACATGAAACGTTATTGTTACTATTTTAACTGCTATACAGCTATTCAAACGCTCTATTTAAGCACAGTATGTGTATATTCTTCTTACTAAACGATCACATAAGTACTAAGATAAAAGTGTACTCCACTAAACAGGACACATATGAATTGATTGCTATAGTGATGACACCGACCGTTCTTCACTTTCACTTTAAAACCCAGGTTTGGATCTTCAATAGTGGCCTTACTTCCACGTACTATTATTAGCATACATTATCGGCACTATAACATCTTATTTCTGACGCATGCCATGTATATATACCTTTATTAATCAGTGCTAATCCCCGCATTTTTTGTCTCCGCTACAACAATGCGCTCTGCATCGTTCCCGCTTCCATCTGTTTGAAGATTAAAGTGTAGGCTACACGAAAGACGACTCGCCTCATAGCAGTCACTTGTGATTGGCTGAATGTTAATTCACTCAAATCTATGTAACTAACCAGATAACATGGGCGGGAATTTTGGCGGAGGTGTGTCGAAAAAGTGCGGAGGACAGAACCATTTTTTATCTGAAAGTGGGGGTATTCCCGCACATGGTGCCACGCCCATTTAGCGCAGATGCGTGACTTAAGTCTTAAAAAACAAGTGCTTATGTACATTTATAAAAAATATATATTTTGTATTGCGGGTTTATTTGGTGCCCCTAAAGTCTTGGTGCCCCTGGGCACTTGCCCAATTGCCCATATGGTTAATCCACCTCTGGGGTGAGTAAATAATGAAAGAATTTTAATTTTGGGGGCGAACTGCCCCTTTTGAACTACAGTTTCAAGAAAAGTTTAACTATCTGCCTCTCCCTCTCATCTGTCCTGTCACATGAAGGAATAGAAAGGCCATAAATAAAAAAAAACAAATCAGAGATCAGACTTCATACACAGCTCAAGTGCTGTATCCAGCCCTTCATTTCCTTCATATTATTCAGTAGTTCATTTATGAAGCTCAGCAGCACGTCTTTCTCAGAAATACACCAGGAGCAGATTTCATTCCCAACCTCAATTAGTTCTACATAAATCAAAAGGGCATTAACTGACACGATCTGATGGATGCTGGGTTCAACATATTATGACCTCACTTGTATTGATTCATCTGTTTGTTTTGGGGGAGTCATTAGATGCTGTGGTTTGGGCCCATTACACTGGGCACCAAGTGCACTTTTCTCTGCGCCACATGGGCGTCTAAACATTTATGAGTTTGGCATACAGGCTCTCTGCTTGTTTCTCTCTCTCAGTCAGATTCTATTTCCCACAGGACAAAAAACGGATATGAAGAATTGTTTGTACATTAAGTCAAGCTCTTGGTGTTTGTCAATTCAGTTTGAGAACAGAGAACAATCCCAATTTTGAAAGACCCGACAGACAGACCCTACCTTTAACCTTTGTCTCGAGCTGGAAAACTTACAAACAAACTATGTGTGGTTGATGTTTTTAGAAGTCATTGGGAAAATGTGAACTGCTGTATTTTAAATAGCAAAAGTATATATTACAAAAGGTCAAGTGTGTAATTTTTTTGAGAATCTATTGACAGAAATGCAATATAAGTTACATAACTATGTCTACAGAGGTGTAAAAAGATCTTACATAATGAAGTGTTATGTTTTATTATTTTAGAATGGGCTATTTCTATTTACATACACTGTGGGTCCCCTTACATGGGATTCTCCATGTAGTTTCTATAGCCCTAAACGGACAAACTGCTCTACAGAGCGCATTTTGTAAATACGTCCTCTCCAACAGCAAAGACGCGAAAACGTGACACCATCTTAGTCCTGTATCAGCCATCGTAATGCTTCAAAAGTGAGGGGTGGAGTGAGCCGCTGGTTGCAATTCGCAACCTCGCCACTAGTTGCCGCTATATTTCATACACTGGACCTATAAATGTCTACTACAAGACCTTTGACTTAAATATGTGATATTATTCTGAGCTTACCATAAATGCGTATTCCTGATTCTGGTTGACTAAATGGGTAATGTCAACAAATGAGCACTGTGTAGCAATTAAGCAACATCCTAATGTAAATATTGAATTTTTATAATCTAAACTCTAGATTAGATCAACCTTTAAAAGCATCAACCTACCACTTTCACACAAATGAAAAATAAAATCTGCCATCTGTTCACATTTTTTAACAGCAATGTTCTGTCATGACAAATGCGCAAGGATATTAAATCATTTTTAGAAAACACACATCTCGTCTGCAGTCAGGGGTGTGGAGCATCATTCTCACATTATCATTTCCCATTTGATTTAAAGTGACTTCAACAGCAAAAATCTGTGTCCTCTATCTTCTTAAAAACACCCACCCATCCACACACACAAAAATGCACTTCCAACAACATAACTGTTGACAAAACAAATTTGTCCAATATACTGGATGTTTAGAACGAGAAGAAAAGCAGAACATTTGAGTAAAAACGAGTTAAAAGGCTAGTAAAGGCCACAGAGACAGTAAGAAATGATGATATACCTGCATAATGAGCTTTATTCTGCGGCAGAGGGGTCGCTTTTGATCAGGGCTGTTTCCTTCTCAGCAAAGGAGGCCTTTTGTTTTGGTAGAGGCGATGATGGGCACTGACAGGTTTTGATGGGCATTTTGACAGCTCTTGTATGGCTGCAGAATGCCTGAGTGGTATCAATGGCGAGAGTCGCGGCCTGCACACACACACAGCAGAGATGAACAGTAATGGAGATATAATTGTTGCAGAGATGGAGTCTGGCTCATCTGTTTATGAGTGGGTGGGCAGCCGATGTGGCCATTACTTCATCTGAGCGGGATGTGAGGAGTGAGAGAAAATGGAAGACAGACAGTACGGCTGCACGTTTAATTGAAATAAAATCTAAATCACAATATTGCCTTGTGTGGTCATTAGACTGCAGAAAAAGAAATTCACTTAAGTATAAAACACATTCTCTATGATGCTACATTGTACATTTTTCAAGGGCATTTTTTCACCCTCAAGTTGTTCCAAACCTGTATAGATTTCTTTGCCATGTACTTTATAACACAAAAGAAAATATTTTAAAGAATTTGGGAAACTACAAAGTTCTGGGTCACCAGTGACTACCATAGTAGATATTTTATACTATAGTAGTTAATAGTGCCCCAGAGCATTCTTTGATATATCTTTTTTTGCGTTCAGTAGACCATTGATATTTACAGGTTTGGAACCTGTACTTTTTGGGATGAGCTATTCCTGTAAGTAAAATCAGCTTGGCTTAACCCGTAAACTTATTATAGGTTTTGACCATTGGTGAGTTGATATAACTCATGCTGCGTTCACACCAAACGCGAATTAAGCAATTTGTGCGAGCAAATGACATACAAAGTCAATGTAAAAACACGAACAAACGCGAATTCGTGCCGGACCACGCAAATGATGCAAATCGCCCGTCAAATGCATCTTCCGCGCAAGATGAGCAATTTCAAGAGCAAGAAATTTGCACAAAGAGCAATGTTTTTTGCGAAAATAGTGAACTATTAACAAAGAGCAAAGAAACGCGATGCTTTGTGTTTGGTTTGAACACAGCATTATATCATTTTGTGTTTTCACAATGTTTCATTGATAAGTTGAAGTAACGTAAAAACAAAAAGTTGACTTGTAAAAGTTTATTGAACTTTTAAATTTAAGGCAGCAAAGAAATATTTTAAAGCGTAATGACATGAAAACGCTATTATCAGAAAAAAAATATATTATTGTAATTTTTTATATTTTATTACAATACTACATTAAAATATAACATGACTGAAAAACAATAACTAATTATATAAAATGAATAATTCCTAAATCAGTTACAGAGCAAAGAGAAGTGGGTTCCTTTTCACTCAATTCACTTTTGGATCAGTTGAGAGTGGTCTGGGTTTGATTATGTTAAAGAGAACACGTATGAAGAAATCATTCCGGCAGCAGAGTGTGGTCAAAATATCACTTACATTGGGGTCGAGAGATATTGCTTTGGTTTTTTTGTTTGTTTGTTTGTTTTTGCACACCCCGTTAAACATGGTAGCCGCTATTTGAATGTGATTTTATCCTTTTTTTTTAAGCAGATGTGAAATGTTTATCATGCTTTATAAATATATATGATTTTTGTACCAAATCATGCAGTCCTAACAGAAAGCAGGTATTTCAGTATACGAGTGAGAAAATAAATAGAAAAGGCTTTTGAACGTGAGAATGACTGCTTGGCCCGTTCCTGTGGCGTTCAGCCTGGTTCCCAAAGGACAGAAAGAAAACCATCCAAACAAACTCACTTGGGCTGAATTCATAAGCAAACAGGCCTCACCACCCTCACAACCCAAGACTTTCTGCCTCTGAACTACAGACTTTCTCTCTTGCTCCAATCTCTAACTCTCAGCTTTTCTTCATCCGACATTCACTTTCATATTTCACTTCCCCTCCTTGCCGTTCTCCGAGAACAGACACAATAAATTCCCACGCCCCGCCATCTCCTCGGAAATCATAGAGCAAAAGGGGAGCGCCGTCCTTTATTTTGTGGAGGTAATTAAGTCTCCAAGGGGGCCTTGCGATGTGGGTGATCTACAACCTTCTCAGATGCATGGTCTGCATGCAAAGCTTGATTAATATGCTACATTATTTGCAATTCACCTCTTGCACTGTGTTTCTTGAAGATGCAGGAGATGCTCCATCAGACTGAGGAGACCCATCAGAAGAGGAAAGCGCTCGTAGCCATTAAAGGCATAGAGCTAAACAGAAGAAAGCCACAAACGAGACATCCCGCAGGAGATTTGCCATCACGCATGCCCTCTGCCCTGTCATCCAATAAGTGAACACCTTCCACCACCCCCTCACTTCCTCCATCCCACAAACACTTATCTTCTGCCTGGAAGTAGGACACTCCACCAGGCCATTACTTCACCCTGATGAAAATAAATGGGCTTTGCGGCTGAACCATCATTCAGATCCGTCTCTTCTCAAACCATCCCACATTCATTGAGTAAGTCCATCCCCTGACACAAGAAACCCCCTTCCACACGAGTGTGCTTTCTCCTGGGTATCTGCTTTCATGAATAAAATAGCACCTATTTTTCAAGCAGATCCGCACTCAAATGGACCTGGCACACTGCATATGGATGAATCCCATGAAAACAAGGTCCTCGCTTACACCCAGTGGTGGAAATGGCTGGAATTCACTGGGGGGACTCTAGATGGGGACATCATTTGTTTTTTTTAAATCACAAATGCAGAAAGTCACACAATATTTATGTATGGAATAGGCCTGTCACGATATCAGATTTCACGTCGGGGGGTTCTTGGCCTCCACGTCGTGCATTAAAATCCTTGCTGTGGATTATACCTTACTTAACAAATACAACCTTATTGCAAAGTGTTACCAATTTTATTTTCTGCGTGTTCTTTTTTGGAGGATCTAAATGCAATCCTCCTTTAACTATGACTTGAGTTTCATGACACCACTGAAGTGCACTACAGTACATGATGCCAGCAGCCGTGACAACAGCATGAAGAAAAAAGGCACCTTTGTAACTGAAGCCCATTCTGTATGACTAAAGCATGACTGCAATAATGTTTGGAGGGGTGTTAATGGTCTATCTTCACAGGTTGCTGTCAAAGGCTGTGTAGGGTTGATCAAGCACTTCAAAACACAGGGAAGTGAACACGCGCTCACTAGACGCTCCTTCGCTGGTATGCCGGGGGAAGATTGATCTCTCGCGCACACACGCAGCGGGGGTCCCACGGGGGGAGCTGTTTTCAGACATCCAATCTTATTGACAGCCGAGGATCTCTATGCTCACACACATATACACATTGCTGATTCATTCAAGTCCTTGAGCTTTGCAACATCCCCAGTTAGCCGGGACCCAATTATAGACCGTTCCAAACTATACTGCTTAGCCCTGAGTTTCTGACAGATGTGCCTGGTGTCTTTAGGCAATTAAGAGCCTTCGGACGAGTCTGCACGGCCCTTTCGCTGTTATGGTCAGCAATTACGCGTATTCATTTCAATACATTAATGCCGTTCATTGAGTGGTGCGAGATGAGAGGCTATTGCATTGTACGCTATCGGCATGCTGTAGAGATTCATTACACCGTAGCGTGTTTTCTAAACGGTAAACAGTTATTGTAATCCGCCCTTGCATGTAAAATGCATAAAGAAAGCTGCAGGACTATAAAGAGGATACGCGATGGTTGTTTTTGTGATGTTTAGATTTTGTAAGGAATTTCTCAGAACGCCGTGGATTTTGATAACGCCTCAGGTTCTGCATTTTTATTCTACAGGAGCAACTGAAGTACTTCAATACACATCTTTAGAGGGTTTTAAATTAAAAAGAGCTTTTTGCTTTGCTCTATTCCAGAACAAAAAAACAACACTCTGTGGTTATATGAATATGAACTCTAAGAAAAAAAAAATCTTGTTGTTCATTCTCTCCTTTACTTACTCCAGCTTTAATCCTCCTAGTAGCATGGCCTTGTAAACTAACGGTAGTGTTTAGCGTGTTGACAAAATGTTTATATGCTCTCCTACTTGTAAGTCGCTTTGGATAAAAGCATCTGCCAAATGAATAAATGTAAATCTTAGTAAGCGTATGCATTGATGTGCATCTCATAAACACAGACAGGTGCTTTGGAAATGATATGATTTTAAGTCTGCTTATATTAGTTGTAATAAAGTAACTAAAAAAGTGCACGTCAATATTTTAATATGCAATATACCACTGAATAAATATCTTTATTATAGTCTGCAATATCTTCATTGAGGTAATATGCAAAATCACATCAGTCAAAAAAAATGTTCCTGCTAATACCACAATTCTGAACGAGCACACACACATGCGCAGTTTGCGCACACACACACACACACACAATCTTTGTGGGAATTTACCATAGACCTCTATTGTTTTTATATTAACCCAATGGTATTTTCTATCCCTTAATTATCAACCTACTAAACCTATTAAATCCAACCATCACAAAACCAAAACAAAACATTTTTTTACATTTTCAAATTATTCAATGCAAAAAAATTTTTACAGAATCTTATTGTTTTATTTATTGAATTTTCACGTATGTATGAAAGTAAAAAATTGTAAAATAACAAAAATATACTGAATATTGTCAAGAAAATGACGCCCCAGCTGCCGGAAACGTATGTTTTTTTTACAGGATTTTTTTTACAGTGTTTCGTATGTTTGTTACTCAATTTCCTTCATGGGAATCACAGGCTGCTCGCTGTGGTTTTACTATTTTTGTGAGAACATTTAGTAGTGCACACACACATTCACATATCATTAACCTCATACAAATGTAATCATTTTAATAAACAATGCATGGTCTACAAAAGAGCCGCCTGTGTTTTAAGATGCCGTCGAGCTCTTGGATTAATGGTGTCAAACTGCTAAACTACAATACATGATGAAAATTTACAAGCATAAACAAAACGTGGGTGAGATGCAGCACTGGGAGACTCACAACATGAAAATAAAGGACCTTTAAACATGATGCAATAGGAGTGCATTCCAACCAAACTGACTAACAAAAATACAGTGGTCAAAGAGAGAAAGAGTGAACTTGGCAGTGAGGAGTTTGGAGGGAGGTGCTGGTTTACTGTGATTTTAGGTGAGATACATTTTGAGTTGAGCTCAGGAGAGCATGAAGGCAGACATGTTTTCCTCTTGTTAGATGTTGGTCTATCTTCCTGATCAAATACAGCGATGAACTAGAGGGACTGAAGCCACATTATATTCAATATTTTTTCTGGTTTTGAATGGAAAAGCGGAGGCAGGTGGGATTCTACCACTGGTGTTTAGAGTGCAAACTCTGATCTGAACGCGTCTCATTCCCAACTATTCCACAATCAGAAAAAAACGCACGGTGCCCGAGAATAACTTCACACTTTAAAGACAACACGAGCTCCATATAGGCTCCATGTTCTCAAGCTGTGGTGAAATGTTTAAAAGAAAAAGATTCAGGTGGCTCGAAGAATATCTCATCTCTATCTCAATATCGAAGAACATCAAACCATCAAGCCACGTTTAAACTATCAGAGACAATCCAGACTGAAGGAATAGTTCATCCAAAATACTTTCTCTTTTTCCGCAACCTCTTTACGTTGGCTTGCCAAGAGCACAAAAGAAGACATTTTCCAGTTTGGCTCACCTCAAAAAGGACAAAAAACCCCGAAAAGATCTACACAACTTCCAGTATATAAAAACAAGGCATAGATTTTGTATGACAGACTGGAATTGTCGTTCAAAACTTGAATATGACTCTTTCTGAAATGTCTCAGTGACTCAGAAAAGTCAATGGGGGGCAATGTTGTTTGGTTACCAACGTTCTTCAAAATATCTTCTTTTGTGTTCTGTAGATTAAAGAAAGTCATACAGGTTTGAAATGACATGAAATTGAGTAAATGATCATTTTTATGTGAACTATCCCTTTAAGTCATGCGAATGACATAAGGGTGAGTAAATGATTTCCATTTGTTGGTAAACTATTCCTCCTAGATTTCTCATATTCATATCATCTTATCGTCCAATTTTTATGGTTTTACAGACTACGGTTAGAAACATTTTTCTTGGGTTGAATATCATTGACAAGAATTGACGTTCAGTGTTTTTATGGGGATAAAAGAGCAGAGTTATAGCAGACAGCACACTTCAATCCACCCCACTGAATAAATGAATGTGAAGACGAATAACCGGACAGCCTTTGTAGTTACATTTATACCCCATATTGCAGGATTATGATGCAGTTGTGAATAATGGAAGGGGTTTTCCAGTAAATCAGCCGAAAGGGTAATGTTTTAGTTTTACAGCTTTGTTGTTATATATGGCACTGAACAAGATTTACTGAAGTCCTTACTATTATTCATTTATTAATATTTTATCACTGAACCATAAAGTCCTTTTAGTCTATAAAAATAAAATGCCATGCAACTGGAAAAAACAGGTTATATTACTCCAAGAAAAGCATTTCAAATATGATGTATGACAATATGAAGGATTATAGAACATGAATAAATGGCTTTAATTAAGATTTTCATGATACCTGTTGTGTTTATGAGGTTGTGCAAAGCATTAAAACTAGCTGATTAACACATGACCTTTGCCTAGGACTCTTGATAACACAGTAATACGCTTTGAGAGAGCGATGATGAATTCGTAGCACTGAACAGACAAACAATTGCAGCTTATTATATGCCTACTTCTTCTCAGCACTAACTATTGATCCTGTGCAATTTTACACTCAGAAATGCCAGGCTGCAGAAGATCACACAAATTACACTTTGTAATTATTTCCCCAAACAAAAGAAATGAGTTTGCTTCACTGTTGGAAGAGATTCTCCAGCGAGTCTCGAAGCAGCACCTTTGAGGACGCCCCAGGAGACTCAAGAGACATAACCGGCGTCTCCGGATAATATGAAAGCAGGGCTGGGGTGACAGTCATTTAAATTGTCCCAGACTGTGCCAGCGCCATCAATACCACTGAATTATCAATGCTCCGCGCTCTATAAATACACGAAGAATGGATGGAAATCAAGGTGAAAGGATTTTACACATGCATACTGCACATGACATGGTTGAGAGCCGTGTGCTCCCGTGGCTGGGTAGTGGCTGTCTGTACTCACGTTATCAAACGGATTTATTTAACAGTCACTCTCTGGAGGCTGAATCTTACAACTCTGTGATCCTGACGGAATTCTCAAGGTTGCGCTTTTAATGCTCCTTAGACAAGTAGGAAGATTTCCAGAATATATTTAATTGGCGCCATTTACGAGGCACGCTCTGATTCTTTCTCACCGAGACCGAACAAGCTAGTTTCTGCTTTCTGCTTGGATTTCAAAGAAGAGACGATTCACACAGTCATTATTGCAGTCTTGTGAGAATTAACATGGCGCCATTTGGGAATAATCAAAGTCCTTTGAACATAACGAACGCTTCAAATGAGTTTTTGCTGTAGCGGCAAAAGCAACTCCGGAGGAGATGCTAAGGATGAAAGATGTTAACGCCACATCCCAACCCAGCGGTTGAGGTTTGTTTAGCTTGGTCCAGTGACCCCCTGCTGGTAGACGCTGTAACTACACCATATGGCTCCGAAAAGCATCTTTCTCCATTGGCGGGCATTCAAAGTTACTTTTCTGACAAAGTAAAACGTTTGGCAAGCAACATTTATGTCATTAATATTTCACAACAGTAGATGTTTTACCAGCACTCGGTTTTTTTCTTTTTGGAGGGTCCTTAAAAGAGCAAAAGAGGCATGTTTTTCCTGCCTGATGGTAAATGCTTTGTGGTGCTATTCACAGAATTGTTATTAGGTTGTTTTCTTCTTTGGCTCAAGTGTGAGGTCATAGCTCAGGTAATTGAGCTAAAAAAACTGCTAGTTACATGGAATTTTAAACAGTGATATAAAATGTTTTGAGAAACATACAACTGTGAAAACCTCCATTACAAGGGTAATATATGTAATTGGAATAAATATTGAAACTACAGTTACAGCAGTTAGCGAACTTCCTTTCAATTTCATACGATTTTAACTGGACTGTAAACGGCCCGTCTTCTCTTACTCTCTACCGATGAGTTCAGTGTGTGCGTGAAGAGAATTACATGTCTATAAAGCACAGTCTCTCAACATATTTACTGCGATGTCTAACATTTTCAACACCTGTCATACTTGCACTTAACATTAAATGAGAAGACGAGAAAGAGCAATAGCAAAAAACGTGTGTGAGTCTGTTAGTAAGTAAAAAGAAATAGAGCTACTTAGTACCTGATCTGTGGAGATCTGTCTGACATTTACACTTACAGAATGCACAGTATTCTTACATATTTTTATTACAATTTACTGATTATGGATCTGTCTATCTATATTCCCCAAAGGTTTTTGTGTGTGTACACTGCTGAATAACTTTAAAGATAGTTAATAGTAATTTGCTCTATTTTTTCAAAACAGCTAGTAAATTAAAAAAAAATGAGAAAGATTATAAATTGGAATTGCAGGACAAGATCGACATATTTGGTTAAGGTTTTTGATATAGAAACAATATGGAATTAATAAACGTAAAAAATGACTTAGAAAATTGTATTGCATTATAAATGTGTACATTTGTTTAATAACAAATAAAAATCTGTAGTAAAACAGGGAATTGAGCAGGAATCGAAAACAGCAGCTAGGAATCGATTCTTTCGATTCCCAAACCAGAAATTGGAATCGGAATCGACTCCAAAAATTCAGAATCGAATAGCCCTATGTATTTAGGCTTCAAAAAAGCGGGTTCTGTACGCACGCAAGGCTGCATCTCATGCATCCTTGATATCGAGAACACATCCGGGTACTTCCGTGCGCTCTCTGTTCTCGTGTTCTTGAGTATTGGAACCAGACTTTGACGGTTATTGATGACGTAGAGTGAGAACACGAGGAAGCAAGACCGCTGAAGAACGCATATTGAGAAACGCGGTCAAGGTCCCCTCCAATGGCGAAATCTTACGCTAAGCGTAAAGTCTCGACAGTGCCCTTCAAGTCTTTTCCCATTATCACCCGAGACTCACCTGCGAAGAGATCTTCAGCAGGAAGCCTGGAGCTCATCGGGATTACATCATCAATAAATCATTAGCGTCTTTTTGTAGAGAAAACTCCTCAGCATCCTAATGAGCGATGCTTACACAATTTGCAGTTCTACTACAAACCCAGCAGCAACTTATAGCTATTTGTACGCAGCCAGTCGTGCGCTATTGCATCATTTAGCTGCGTCTTTTCACGCTTTTCTTCACTATTGATTCAACGCAGCATGCAAAGGTGAGAGAAGGGCTGGGAGGAAAATGGAGGAAATTGGCTGGCTGTACATAAGTCTGATATTATCAACAGGCCCCAAAGAAATAAAAATCCTGTTGGCTTCTGCATGTCAACCTGTCAGTTGCTCTTAGCGGTGTGTTGTTAAAGTGATAGTTTACCCCCCCAAAAAAATCTTTTTTGGGTGAACTATCACTTCAATGTGTAAAGCCCTGTTGACACCAATCCCAATGTAAAGTCTCATGTACAAAATACTGATTTAGATTTTGTTGTTTTGTAGAATTTGTTGAAATTTCAGGCTTGATGTGAATAGGCCTTCATATTAGTGTCAAGGTTCCCAGCCACAGATTTTTTCAAAATAGCAAATACAGCAGTACAAGAACAGCATGACAAAAACTCACAGCAGTGTCTGTGCAAGACCGCCTGCAGAGGAAACATTGAAAAATTTGCAGAAATGTGTTTAACTTTTGTAAACAGACTTTTTCTTTATCCAAATTAAATACATGCATATTACTGACATAACTCCCATCTTGCCACTGACCTGACAAAATGACAAACTAGAACAGGACTTTGCTTGCAGGGACAATGGTAAGACCTTAAACTCCCAGACGTTGCGTAAAGCCATCCGATCAGATCACACCTTGCAAGTTTTCTGTGCAATTTGCATCATATGGAGTCAGTGAATAGGACTGTAGGGCACAATGACAAATCAAAGACTGAAGTTTTCTACCTCCAATAGAAAACTTTGTGTCATTCATCGCTGGCTGAGAACATCACCAACACACCCAGCATCTACAGTAATAAACTCTGAAATAAACTCATTAACTGTCAATCAACACCTTTACTGAAGAATAAACATTCATAAGTGCAGTGGATGAATATGCTACGGGAGATCTCGCAAGTGGTGAAATGTACTAGAGAAAGTTGTATGCAAAAATGCATCAGCTCATTGAACATTGTATTATTTGCGACCCTTAGGTAAAACGTCCCACTGCGTTTTGCAGTTTCACAAGAGGTTTGTCTGGACAAGACTTCCAGAAGTTGCAAAGTTCTTATTGATTCTTGCAACCTAATTTTTGAAATTAATGAATTATTTTAAAGAAGCATGGGGTGCTGCTGAATTGAGAATACATATCACACACTAAACGGCAACCTTGGGGTGGAATGTTCTAACTGTATGCTGCCTATACAAATAATATGATAAATAAAGGAATAGTTCACCTAAAATTGAAAAATGAGTCATTTACTCACCCCACAAATATTACTTTGTTTTCAGTTTATTTTAGTTTATTTTAATAATTTTTTTAATTAGCTTTTATTTTTATATTTTTCATTAGTAATTTGGTTATGTGCATTTGTTTTTCATTATGGGTAGTTGACAGACTAATATGCAATTTTTCCATGGTGTGATGGCATCCATGGTTTTTGAAAAAAAGCTAAAAATGGAGATAAAATTAATATATTAATAATATAAAACAATGTAATATTAACAGTTTGTTTGATACATTTTGCTATGTCACAGTCACACCATGGGACACGTCCGATTTATTCGTCAACTATACCCATATATTAAGTTTATTTTCTGGTCTTGTTTTTTTATTAATAATTATAGTGCCTCAAATGAACATATTTTAGTTTATTGCTGAGGCAACATTTCAATTTTTTGTTTAGTTTTCCAATTAATAATTGGGCAGATATTTCTGTTAATTGGATTTTAATAAACAGAAATCTTTTAATAATTTTAGTAAAGTATAATAACCTTGACTCACACTCATATCATTCCAAACATGTATGCCTTTTTTGTGGTGCAAAGACTTTTTTAAAATTATTAAAAAAGATGAACAATTTTTTTTACAAAGGTTTCACCATACTGATAGGTCAGATGTCAATATTTGGTGGTTTAAGTACCCATGTTCTTAAAGTTTTTTAAAGCATTTTTTTGTTTTGTTTTTAAAGCAGTTTTGCATAGTCAGGTGAGTGAATTGTCACATCCAAGGTCTATATTCCTCATAAATGGGAACATGAAATTAAAATAAAGTAACTATTTAATGCTCTGAAAAGTCATCCCTTATCCATTTGTTGTATTATTCCTACTGGTTTTCACATTTTGATTCACTGAATCCCACAAAGTGTGTTGTCTCCCAAAAACGTGTGTTCTTTTTCTGATGTCAGGCCTATCATAAGAGGTTTGTGGCAATATATTGGTAATAAATCCATAATCTGAGAATTTAGACTACAAGTTTTGACTGAAAATGTCACAGGCTTTGCTTTTACATGGCCTACTAACTTCTATTTGTTTGATTTGATTCATTTCACGACGGGTGGAGGTTTGACAAGACATGGGTTTGTCAGCACTCTCACTCTTAGGAGACGTCATCAAAACATGTTGTGTTGCACACTGAAGACACGACTTACACACATCACAAGAGCTTCATGGCTGACTATACCCACACTACATCAACAATTGCTAGCATTTTCCTGCCATCTGGGTAGCTTTTCCAGATACAAAATGATGAAATGTTGACATTGGAGTTTGTATCAGAGGCGTTTTATTTTGTACGAAATCATGCGTGATTTGACACACTTGAATGATGCAACATTTGCTCCGTGTAGAACCTGTTGGCCTTGTTAGCTTGTATCCCAAGGTCATATATGTTTGAGCAATAATTCAGCCTCGCTCTCGATGACCAGTCAAACAGAATGTGTAGCTTGAGTTAATAAGCCATCACCAGACCAGAAAGAAGCTTGTAAGAACACAAAACTACTTCATATCATCATTCCAGCCTCATGTAAGGTCATCCTGAGCAGCGCTCACTTTTGAGATGCAGCGACCGACGTCTCTCCTAAGAAACGCTGTGGAAGATTGTGAAGAATAAAAGGCATGTGCAGCCTTGACGCGGCTATTCAGCGATAAATGAGAAGCTTTCGCCCACTTTGAAGTGAATAAGACCAACGCCGTTTTCCTTTTTTGATACTCTTGGTCTTTTTTGCCTCAGGGCTGTAGTGTTTGCTTAGCATCCAGGATACGAATTCAACGCGTTTCATTTAGTTAGTGGACACCGAGACCAACTAGAATGCTATACCACGCACAGCTGTGTTAATACAATGAGAAACCCCGGTTTCGCTTTGAAGGAAGAAATAAAGTAGGCCAAAATCTACCAAAGGCCCAGCGGTGCTATAACGAGCACCTTTGAATGGCAGAATGGATTTGCTTAAGATTGGACACAACTAAGCCCCTCAATTCATTTTTTGAAGGGTTGTAAACAAGTCAATGGTACACCAAAAGGTACACGGCCTTCTAATGAGCCTATTTGTAAATAGACCCAAACGTGTCGTTCACAAAAGCGTATTGTTTAACACACGAGGTTCTTTATGTGGTGGCACAAGCTCTTTTGGGAAACAGCTGCTGGGTTCGCATCACATATACATATGCAAAGCTGCTGTCTTCAAGTCAAATGATGTGTTTAAACGGCACAGAGGCTTTCAGACGTGACACATATCACCCCCACAACAGCTTTCAGACAATCTGGGGCCAGATCCAAATGTTCTGAACATTGCTATCGTTTCTATTGATTGGTTTGAATGCGATCCAAGTTTCAAGCTTTGTCGTTTGTTCACATGCTGATGTTATTTTCAGAAACACTTGTAGAGAAACAGCGCCCATGACCATCACTTTTGTGTTCCAGTCTTGGATGTTTGATTTTTTCCTGTCACCGAAGTTTCAAACAAACGGACCAGTAGACGATGAAGGCTTTTGCTTCTTTTATTGATAAAGAATAAATGAAGTCATCTTTAAAAGTAGTCAGACCAAGAACATAAAACCAGCCCACTCCGTTTACGGAAGCGCTTATGTCAATCCTGAACAAAACAGAAGTGAAACTTGCTTTATACATGAACAAGTGTTTGTTGACACAAGTGCAGAGACTACAAAGGTACAACCAAACCAGGACGAACAAATATTAGTGACACAAATCACAAAGAAAAATATTTACACATAAATACAGATAGAAAGAAGAGCTACAGGATTTATATAAACTACTCATAAATTCTTGTGATTAAATAAATACGCCGACCTGCATGCGAGACTCTATTGCATTTTAAAAAAACCGACACCCATGAATCAACATTAAAACTCACTTCTAAAAAGTATGCAATCGTGCAAGGCCGTGTTATAAACCCGCCCATGCTATGGCAGCTCTATGCATTTGTCACTTAAATTTAAAGTACGGATATCTATAGCTTTATAAAAGCTGGAAACTAGATTACTTTAGATTAAGGCCCTAATGGATAAAAGTTCAAGAAATACTTTAAGTGGTTAATAACCGAGTGAAAAAGTCTACCCCTCTAATAAAAGTCAGTTATTATTGTATCTTTATCTGTTCTTTAAATGTGCTCAGACAATGACATCCTTCATTCAGTGGGTTGCAGAGAACTTCTGAACCTGAAAATGAAACCTGGGGAGGCAGATATTGTACCATTGTGTAGAAGGTGATTTGTAATACTGGAGAGAACTAGATCTACACAAGAATTTAGAACAGGTGAGTTGTGGATCGGCTGAAGGTGTGGTACTTCCTCTCAAACGCAGAGAGGTTGATCATGGACGGGGAATGAACCGCCTGCAAAACAAAACAGAAGACAATATAAAGTGATGAAAAGAGATTTAGGGCTGTTCCTGGTTATTTCAATTAAAGTTTAGTAGTGTAAGACTCAAGGAATATGTCATTTTTGCAGTAAAAAGATGTGTTAATCTATGTGTATTACTATATACATAAAGAAGAGTTTATTTAAGACCTGTTGCAAAGTTGAAGTGTTGGTTAAAATGTCTTCATGCTAGAGTCCAGGAAGGGGTGGTGACCAAAAATATATCACTACAATATAGTTTTACTGAGAGTTTAACACAAAATGGAATATGCATAGTTGACAATATACTGTACATGTGTCATATGGGGTAACACCAAACATTTTGAAAACAAACTGTTAACAATATATTATTTTATATTATTTGTGTTTATAATATAAATTAGCACGAGAGATTTATCTTTTTTGTTTTTTGGGACCATGGGACACTTGTGCAGTTTATTTGTCAACTAAACATATATTGCTGCTGTGCCTCTGAAACCTTGTATCTCCACATTTTGTAATTTTTTTTCTCCATGAATCACTTTTATTATCTTTATGTTTGTCACTGGGTTTTGCAAATATGTAACCAATAAAAAGTATTAAAGAAGGGTGTCAACTTTGACAACACAGTATTTAATCATTTTAAACGTACAGTGTTTTCTCCATTTCCTGAAAAACTGCAAATTTTGACATGCAAGGTTTCGGAAGGACATTGATATTATTAATATATATATTTGTAATGAATTTGGATCTTTTACTGTAAACTGATGCACAACAAAAGATTACTTATTCAAAAACAAAATGTCATCTGGATCGATCCACACTTTTTACATCATGCAGTGTTCATGATTCAATCTTTGCAAACTATCTTTGCTCTGCTAAACACAAAGGAAGATATTTGAGTAAGACATTTGAAGAATGTCAGTAACCAAACAGATCTCATCCCCCATTCACTGCCATAGTAGGGAAAATAAATACTATGGGAGTCATTAGGGGACGAGAACTGTTTGGTTACTGACATTCTTGAAAATATATGCCTTTGTTTTTAGCCGACCAAAGAAATGTATCAGGATTGAAATCATAAGAGGGCAAATAATTTATGACAGAATTTTCATTTTTGGGGGAACTATCCCTTTAATTCAGAATAAATATGCTACAACTAAAATTTCTGTAAAATCGTCAATATCACTTTCATTTATTACAGGTCAAATTGGGACTTCGAGTAAGTGAACTAGCAGCAAAACCCCTTTTATTAATCCAAGCTCATTTCTATGGATCGAGGGTAGGCATCAAACCCAGTGTTTAATTTTGACATTTTCTGTCTTTTTAAAATGTTCATGCGCTTTTTTTGAAAATGCACGTCTGCTCGCAGGTGCCTGTAATTAACATGTAAAAAAAATCAAAATTCATGATAATATTGGCCTTAAAATTTAAGATCATGCTGGAAAAAAAGCACAAAGTCAACCTTAGGTAAGTGTTTAACCTTTACAACCAACACCAGCACACAAAGGAACACCTACACTGTGCGGACAACACCGTATTCTTCCCTCTAAACAAAGATGGTGAAGGTGAAAAAGATGTTAGCAAACTGCAGATTCAATTTAGTCTGCTTTACTTTTAATGTGCCCACAGATGTAACAACCACTATGGCTTCTGTATCTCTCCCCTTCTCTCTCTCACACACACACAAACACACAAGCATAATCCTATTACTAAGCATTGCTTAATAAGAATTAAAGTAGCCTTGCACTGCCATCGGAGGCCTCGGAATCAATAAAAGTGGCCAATGGCAAATGTGGAAAAGAGGTTATTTGATGAATTGCCTTGAATGGGCTAAACTAAACATTAAAACCCTCTACAACACACACACACTCCAGTGTACAGATGCCGTTTTACGGGATCAAATTAGAAGGGGGAGGAGATTATATCACCGTCATCAACCACTTTACAGCTTTCACGCTCATACATCATGCCATCGTGATCTCGTAAGAGCATCACAGTAAAAATACAAGATTTATGGAAAAAACCACAGCATGCCCTTCCTCCATCGCGGCAGAGTACCAATTACGTCTTTATTTGAGAAACCACATCTTCATTATATAGAGAACTCTGGGACTATAAAATCATCCGAGATCGGATCGGATCTAAGATCTAACACCATCCTTCACACGCCACCGTTCATAAATGATCAGAGATCTGTGTTAAAGAAAACGTTCACCTCTATCATTTTTTAAGACAAAAAAATGATTTAGCAGAAAGCATGCAATTGTCATTTGAATATAATGAAAGTGAATGGGGACTGGTAAAAACATATACAAGTTGTCTATAAGTAACTTATTTATTCAACTGAAAGAATTGTCATTTTTCTGTGAATTATCCCTTTAACCCCATCCCTGATCATCCATAATAAAAAATGAGTGCCACCATAGCCCAGCCGTGAGGTAGTGAGTTAGTCGGACACCATCCCCAGATTCAAGTTAGTAAGTCACAGTGAGTCAAAGTGACAAAACTGCGATGCTCACTTTTAAAGTCCTACAGTAGGGTCTCCCTCCGCGGGGGGCCGGGGAACCTGCGTCGAGGCTGCGGGGGTGCCAGCAGCTCCCTGCCATCCCCCGGCTGAGCTATGGGCTCGGGTGCCGGGAGCGAGAGGATGGACGGTCTGGGCAGGGTCTCGGGAGGGGCTGGTTCACAAGCCCTCTCTGGACTACAAGGTGTACGGACACACACAGGGACTCGGAGCCGCGGGGCATGATCCAGAGAGTTTGACCGCTGAACCACTGCACTTTTAATAGAGCCGGTCAGACTGAACGTAGAGGCAGAACGAGACATCTACACTCGCACAGAAGAAAGAGAGAGATTGAGAGTGAGAGAGATGAGCGCATTAACCTCATCTGTCCGTGCATCACGCAGAAAAGTGCTTCAGCCTCACAATCACTCACTTTGAAATTGAAATCGGAAGTGAAAAATTTGAGTGTGACCTGGTTGCAGAGGCAGGGATTTCTCAAATATTTAGCAGTGCATGAATCACTTTAATGAAAAAGGTCAAAATATCTCTTTTTGAAAGGGGAGAGGACAGAGAGACACCACCCATGATGCCAAAGGAAAAACTGCGGAGGGAGGGAATGAGTGAATGATGGAAGTATGAACAACCGCTGCAGGTTAAAGGGACAGTTCACTCAAAAATGAAAATTCTGTCATCATTTACTCACCCTCAGGTTGTTCCAAGCCCGTAGAAATGTCTTTATTCTGCTGAACACAAAAGATATTTGGAAGAATGTCAGTGGCCAAACAGATCTCATCCTCCATTCACTGCCATAGTAGGGACAATAAATACTATGGGAGTCAACGGGGGATGAGATCTGTGTGGTTACTGACATTCTTCCAAATATCTTCTTTTGTGTTCAGCAGAATAAAGACATTTCTACAGGTTTGGAACAACCTGATGGTGAGTAAATAAATGATTTTTGGTTGAACTATCCCTTTAAGAGTTAAAATGCCTTAAATCGAATAGCATGAAAAGCATTTTAAAACGAGATTAAACAAGCAACATTACTGAAATGTAACCGGATAAAAATTGGACTTTCATTTAAAAGCCATATAAACAAATCTACAAAGATATGCTAACACAAATGATTATTATAAAGGTATATTACATTACATTTCTAGTAATATGACAGTGGGTAGAAAATTAAATATATATTAGAGATGCACTGATACTAAGTTTCTCCACCGATACCGGTAGCTGATTATTCCGAGATATATCTGCCAATAATGATTCTGAATATTAAATTAATATTGAATATTACTCATTCATATAATGACGAATAATTAATATTGAACATCAAATTGGTAATGTTTCTCAACATTTTCTATATAGAGAGCACACATTCTTTGCATTTCCCTGTCCCCTTTTGAATAACAGGATATATCGACCCTGATATTTTTAAACTATCAGCAGATAGCAGATAATGCAAAAAGAAAATTTAGCGGGGACACTAAACATAACGCAAAAGAAACACAAAACGCCCCCCAAAAAACTGTTGCTTATCACGGTCAAAGTTAGGACAAAAATGATGGAACGGATGTGTAATGCTTAAATAACGCTTGTAGCTTTCTGGTTAAGACACAGCGTTAGTAAGATTGTGTCTTTCACTTCAGTGTGAAAGAGATGAAATGTGCCGATTTTTTTTTTTTTTAATCTCCCAATTTTTTTGCTTAAAGTTCACAGCAAGTCCTAAAGGAAGGCTAAAGACAAAGTGTTGTGATTTCAGAATTGAGCATAAAGCAGAGTGAATAGGCGAGTCAGAAAAAGAGAGACAGCGAGAGAGACAGAGACTCACAGCCAATGTGGAGCTGCTTCCCATTCGTCCCATGTGACCGGCATCCAGGCCAGGACTCTTCTCATCTGGGGTACCATTGGCCATAAACGCCCTCTGAAGCACGCGCTTAGGGGTCTTAGTGAAGGAGAAAGCTCTAGTGACCTGAAACACAAACACAACCCTTTACACTCCGTATTCTTTCCTAGCATGTCATAAGATCCAACAGAAAAACAGGCTTCGAATCCACAAACACACTACTTCTCATTCTGGAGTACTAGACGTTATACCATGCGAAGTGAATTTGCATGCCCGACGCATCATTCTCAACAGTTCTACCTTCTTTGATGTCTTTTTGATGGCCCGGGATGCTCGGCTCAGCGTGCTGTCCATGTCCTTCGTGTTCACTTGGACGGATTCAGGATCGGCGCTCTGAATGAGATCTTCCTGTTTAAGACGTAAAATTAAATAAATACACGGCGATCCTGCTGGCCTGTCAAAATGCAAAGAGTAGCCTCGCCGTTCGGCCTTCCAAACAGCTGCCCCTCTTGATATTCACAGGAGCAAACGTGGATGCGTGCCCCTTTTCCGTGGGCCACGTGTGCATACGTCCCCACCTCATGGACGGCCAGAGAACTGCAGGCAGGGCCAAACAGCATTTAGCCTGCAGGGTTCAAGCCGGCTTGTTGAATTATAAAGGGAAATACATACATCTGTCTGCCCGGGCCAATTACATGTGCCGTGTTGGCAGGGCCGGGCCGGTCCGTGAGAGTGACCCGTGGTTCTGCGGCACCAAGATAAAGATGTCTGCGTCTGAAGTGTAAAGTTCAAGTACAATTCCTCTCCTAATTACATTAATCTGCCTTCCGGTTTAAACCACACAGGAGCGGCTAATAGGATTAGCCAACAGCAAAAGGCCCACACAAACCTTCTAATTTATAGCCACAATAAAAAGAAAGCCGAGCTAATAAAATAAATAATTGAGTTCGGTTTCAGGCCCGAGGGGGACGATCTGAGGAGGAAGTGACTGTGTTTCTGTCTATGTGTGTGTGTGCGCGTACCGCATCAGCTCGGCAGATCGTGTTGGCCACTTGACGGCACAGTGTCTTGAGCCAGGCAGATTTGACGGTGTCTTCGGCCATTAGTTGGAAGCTGAATAACAAGTTCTCCTGTTCCGTAGGAGGACGTACCACAAGGGCGAAGGCGTTCTGACACTCTGGGATGAGAGAACGCACACACACAGTCTGGGGTTAACAAAATGTTCCTGGGACTTAACTAGAACATCATGCTTGCTACGACAAGGTTGTGGGTTCAATTCCCAGGAACACGGATGCTGATCAAATACTTTCAAAGTAATGTAAATCACTTTTGATAAAAGGATAGGATGACCAAGACCAGAGGGGGAGGACTCTCTCAAAGTGCTGAGACTGAGAATGCAGAAAAATAAAACAAGCACGACTACAATAGGTGGTCTTTCTGCTCTCACCCTCAGAGTCCTGGATGTCAAGGACTCTCCTGATCTGGGACAGTGGCATCAGGGCTATGTGTTTAAGCTGGGCGGGCGGCCGCGTCTGACCCAACGGACTCCTGAACGTGGTTATCACTTTGTGCCTCTTCCTGGCAATCTGAATACCAAGAGAAAGAAAGAAAAACAAACACATTAAAGTTCCTTCATAGTGCAAGAATGTAACATTGTCTGATAGCAGAACGGTGGGGAGCCCCTTCAGGTACGTTAGATCCGAAAATGTGCAATGCGGAGACGGGGCGACATGCATACGGAGGACCTTCTAAAATGAATAATTGATCACTAGAGGCTTCCCTTTTCCCTGGACTCATTACTAGGCCATACCCTGCAGTGGGTGAAGAAGACCATAGGCCGTGTGCCGGCGCAAACACGAGTAAACCTTTTCAAAGTGCTTAAACGCATCCCTTCTCTAATTGGGGAAACAGACCGGAGGAGTCGAGTCAGCAAGCGTAGATCGCACAGGCATAAATATTCACATTTTTTCTTCAACAGTACCAGTGCATGTGAACTGAACAAACAGTGTGAGAGGTTGCTGTGATTTTGGGACAAAAATAAAGTAAGGTAATTGAGGAGTCTGAGGAAATTAAAGCTAACGTGGATTAGCTTAAAATACTTTGTCCTTTTGCGGCGTAATACACAGACACAACTATCGTACATTATTGCTTACATAACGGCTGACGTATACGCATAATCCTTGTTTTTAAAAATGAAACCATCATAAAAACATGAAATTCTCAATAATTAAGCTTTGATTGAATTAAAAAGTGTGTTGTATTTTGTTTTCTTATATGGGCCATTCTACAGAATTCATACAGATGCGCAAGTGCAACACAGTTATTTGTATTAACATAAAATGTTGAAAGTCTGTTTCAGCTGTGCAAATTAAATATTGTGATCACTACCAAAACATTACCATCACTACTGAAAATGTGTGTGTCACGACAGAAACATGATGTTTTGTCAAAAATAAAGTATATTAAATTATCAACTAAGATGTTATTATAGTGTTTGGTTCAATGTATAAATAAACTAATGAATCCTTAACTTTGAAATCAGTATGATCAATTTTATGCCTTTTACAAAGAAAGATTAGATTCAAAATGCTAATAAACTCATAAATTACACTTGAAATATTGTTAAAATTGTAACTGTTATTGATTTACATGTGAAAACCTTTTTTTTTTAAATAGCAAAAAATATATTTCAAAAGTAGATTTAAACAAAATCTTAATATGTAAACATAATCATTCTTATTAAATGATATATTCTTGTGTTTCGGTAGTGACAACATTTGGGGAGTGGAAGAATATCCCAAAATTTTCTGAAATTACAATATGAAAGTTAACTGCACAATTACTAGAAATGTACCTTTGATATTATACAATTTGCTGCATACATAAAAAAATTCTGGGAAAAAAACACATTTTTTTCAAGATGTTTCCAACTCTGATTTTGCACCATTTCTGTAGAATGGCCCATATACAAAGTCAGTTTTCCTAACACCATGAATGTGTACTATTTATCATACTATTTAACACACTTTAGACTTAACCTGACTAAAAATTAACAGATTTTGTGGCTGTTTTTGAACCCAATTGAGAATTTCCATCAATTAAAATAAAATATTTCCAGAAACATCTTCAAAACATATTACATATTACAAAGATGCCGCTTTACCTCCAAACAGTCATTAAAGAGGAAGAGTGTGACGTGTTCTCCCCTGTCACAGGGTTTGTCTCCAAGAGCGATGGTCTCCACCCTGTGAACCAGACTGCGGTGCGACGACAACAGATTGGCCTGAAACACACACACAGATCAGTTTCCACCCTCACAATCCATTAACAAGCTGACTGTACATGAATGAATGACCGGTGAGGGGTCAGTCGGGTGTAATCGTGCTCGAGTCTACATGCTGTATTTCCTGTCTCTGAGCCTACAAGATGCCCTCAGAGAAGACCTGAAAGTGCTGTTCCTGGATCAGACTCCATTCTGGTTTGATTACCAGAAGCAAACTGATCCAGGAACAGCACTCCCATCGGAGGAGGATTACACAGCTTTGGCAGCCCCATTTCTGGACGCAGATGTTCAATGCTGAGCCTGACAGAAGACCACATGAGCTCATTCACTCTGATCTGTTCGAGTGATCGAGTGAGGGAACGTTTCAGATTTGACAAAAATGTAGCATATTTATGTCTCAGTCCAGAAATAGGGGCATATAGGCGTTGAGAATGAGCATGAATAAAGAATGACATTTTTTATTTTTGCAGAGCTGTTCCTTTAAAAGTACAGTTCACCCCAAAATGAAAATTCTGTCATGAATTACTCACTCTCTAGTTGTTCCAAACCTGAATAAATGTCTTTGTTTGAAGAGTTGAACACTGAGAAAGATACTTGGACGAATGCTTGTAACCAAACAGTTCTTGGCCACCATTGACTACCATAGTAGGAAAAATGACAATGGTAGTCAAAAGTGCCCCAGAACTGCTGTCCTACATTCTTCAAAATATCTTCTTTTGTGTTAAACAGAACACAGAAATTATAAAGTAATTTTTCCTACTATGGTAGTCAGTGGAGTCCAAAAACTGTTTGGTTACAAGCATTCTTCCAAATATCTTTCTCAGAGTTCATCCGAACAGAGACATTTATACAGATTTGAGGGTGAGTAAATGATGACAGAATTTTTATTTTTGGGTGAACTGTTCCTTTAACTTGACAGAGATGTGAGTGTTAATGTAACACGTGACATTTCTAATGAGTGTTTTTTACTCACAGGGCAGCCGTCCACTTCATAAACAACATCAAAGATCTGCTTCTGTCCTTCTGTTTTCCTCTTGTCCTCATTTATGTGCCTGTGAAGATTTCAAAAGAGAAACCTCAGACAAAACAGACTGCGAATTCTATTAAAGGACTGAACTTTTATCGCTGGACTCACGTCATGACTTCCTTGAGAGACTCGATGGCCTTTTCCAGGGTCACTTTATCTGGGTTGTCATCTGATGTGTGTTTCCTTATATCTGAAAAGAACAAATCCATTCTGAATCTTGTCTTGTTTTGTCACAGCGCGCACACATCATTCAACAACATTCGCAAGTCCAGACCAATTACAGTTCATCTTACAGTTGACACAGACAAAACTTTAGAAAGACGAAAAGCCTGTCAAACGTTTCACTGTCAACAGAAGTGAAATGTTATAAACCTGCTACTGAACAGACATACGGAAAGTGACAGTTCACCCAAAAAGGAACATTTATTCATGTCATTTCAAACCAGTAAGACTTTCGTTCTGCTGCAGAACACAAAAGAAGATATTTTGAGGAACGTTGGTAACCAAACAACATTGCCACTCATTGACTCCCACTGTACGGACACAAAACCATCGAGACATTTCTCAAAATATCTTCTTTTGTGTTCCACAGAAGAAAAGGTCATATACAGGAATGACATGAGGGTGAATAAATGATGAAAGGATTTTTATTTTTGTTATCACTTAAAGATATATAAAATACAGCATATTAACTTAAAACGACACAAGCCAATAGAGCATTCCACAATTTAAATGTGTTACCATTTAGCAAGAGAGCCACACTCGGCAGTCTCTGGACAGGACGGATCAAAAGCTCGACGAGGGTCTGCCGGCCACATTCGGGTTTAGCCTGATTAATCTGTCAACAAATTATAACACAAACACAAAGGCCTTCATTGAACACAAGCATACAAAGAACGGCTGATCAATAGCAAGATGTCAATATGCAAAATGACGCTTGGCAACACAATGCTTGTATATAGCCTTACACAATATTTACTCAATATCTGGAAACTGAAAATGAGTTCAGACCTAGCCACAGGGCACAATATATGTCGATAAACCTGAAGAAACGTTTTAGGTGCAACACACTTAAACTACAAGGAAAAGAAATCTACAGGGCAATGCATTGTATCCCACCGTAAGTATATTAGCCAAAATGTGACAAGCTGAGGAACAAGACACAAGTACTTTGTGAACGTTGAAAGCCTGCCAAAATCTGTATTGAATCAAGAACGTCCATTGCAAAAGAAAACGGCTAAACGTCAGGTAAATAATTGTCCTGGCATATACGCGGGTCTCTCACCGACACAGAAGCTGTCAAACACGCTAACAGCACATGACAGTACCTTCAGGAACGCGTGAAACCTCGGCTTCTGCCTCTCACATCTCACTATGGTCTCTTTGCTCATCTCAAAGAAGTTGACAAACGGCGGGTATGCCTTCACCAGCTCTTTAGACTGAGGGAGAGTTTAAGAAAGAAAGAGAGATCACAAAGCTGCCATTGAGATGCCTTTGACTGTGATATGAGCTCCGTGCTGGAGGAGTCGAGTTCAAAGCTTCATCACGCTCACATATTTCAGGATAATGTCTCCGACGCTCTTCTCTTCAGACCAGTTCATCACCAACCGCTCCAGATCCGCCTGTCAAAGCACATTCATCAGTCAAACACCTTCCCCTCGGTCATTGTTCAGCCTTTACTCAGAGTTCTGGAGAGGTTAATGCCCACCTTTATTCTGGTGTGCACTTCATAGATGTCTGGAATACTGCCAAAGATGGTCTTGAACTCCTCCTGAGCCAGGATCGGGCCGCCCACCTGCCCTTCTTTCTCCAGCGGGTATTTGAAGAGCTGAAAGAAGAGATGAACAAAGGAAAGCGGCTCGCTGAGTCGGGATGGACGGCGAAGACGCTCTCTAATGGAGCAGGACATGACTGGAGAGGTCTGCATTCTTCTCAGCATTACAGAGAATACTTCTAGTAGAGCTTGCAAGATCTTTTTTGGCTTTTAAAGAAACATAGGTCTGCACTGACGTCAGGTTTATTAAAAAAAGTTAACACAACTGGTTCCAAACATCTAAAAGTTTCAACGTTTTGATTAAATAACAATTGCATGCACCGGTTAAAATACATAAACATCTATTTTTAATACAAAATGTTCACTCAAGTCTCTGTGTGGCTTTTTCATATTATTAAAATGTTGAAAGTGATGACAGGAATGAATAGCAGAATCGATTCATTGAAAATGTAGTTTAGACTGACTGACCACAACAGAACGTCTATTACTGCTCTCAGGCTTAAAGGAGTAGTTCACCCCAAAATGAAAATTCTGTCATCATTTACTCATCCCCTTGACATTTTAAACTTGTATGACTTTCTTTCTTCTGTAGAACACAAAAGAAGAGATTTTTTTTAGAACCGTTTTCATTCATACAAGTTTTTGCATTCACACAACAGAAGTGAATTTTTGGTTACCAACATTCTTCAAATTATCTTCTTCTGTGTTCTGCAGAAGAAAGACAGTCACACAGGTTTGAAATGTCAAGAAGGTGAGTAAAAGATGACCGAATTTTCAAAAGACGCCTACAATAAAGGCATCATCTCCATGCCATTTTTGACTTTTTCTTGACATTTTTTAGAGAAAGTGGATGGACGTAAAATTTGGCAGGAGTGGGCGGGCGTGGAATGAGACTCGCACAAGCGGGACCGAAAAGTCAGTCCTGGCCAGACCTCTGCTTGACAGCTCCTCAACAAACTTCATAAAGAGCCAACGGAGCGAAACGGAAAGGTCAGGCTGTGCCGCGCTGGCTGATGAACTGATCTGACTCCACTATTCAGTGAAATTTGTTGGGTTCTGATTGTGGCATTTACCATCTGTGCAGTCAAAGGACTGTGTGTGTTTGTATGAGCTCTACATGCAGAGCTCAAATGTCCATGGTACTGGTGTCCAAATCTAATTTACTGTCTTCCTACTGGTCAGAGGCACTGGTTTAGGACGATAAGGCCTGAGCCAGATACTTTGTGTGCGTGTGCGTGGTAAAGAGAGCATGAAAAACACACACTGAACACAAACCTGCAGGACCGTGGCCAGGATATCAACGTAGTTGCTCTCGGTTTGGTAGAGCTCTTTGGAGACTTGCCATCGTGCTGACTGCTTGGGCAGGGAAGGGGTTGAGCTCTTGGGAGGTTTTATATTCTCTGAGAAAGACCAGTTGAAACAGAAGTGAACTAAAAATCACACACTGATACTTCGCATTGTCACATATGCTTTACCACATTTTCTGATTCGATTCCTTGTTTAAGAGGAAGCATTTTATATTAAAGGGATAGTTCACCCAAAAATGAAAAGTCTGTCACCATTTACTCACCCTCTTGTCATTTCAAACCTGTATGACTTTATTCCGCACAACACATAAGATATTTGGAAGAATGTCGGTAACTAAGCAACAGTGGTTCCCATTGACTTGCATTGATTTTGTGCCCGTGCAATAGAAGTGAATGGGTACCGTCATTTTCGATTACCAACTTTCTTCAAAATATCTTATTTTGTGTTCTGCAGAAGAAAGAAAGTCATGACAAGAGGGTGAGTAAATGATGAAGAATTTAAATTTTTGGACAAACTATCTCTTTCAATCATCATAGGTAAAGACTTGACATAAAAATGTCAAGATAGGGATTGGTTGTTTTTCTTTTTTCTAATTTATTTGTGGATTCGGTGATGATGGAAATTACTTTTATCACAATTACTAAGATGCTCACTCTCTGTGTTTATGTAAAGCGTGCCAAGATGAACTCATCCACTGTGAACCAAATCTACCTACAGGTACAAATAAAGTAACCTGACCTAATAGACTGTTAAAATGTAAAACTTTTAACATTCTTTAAACCTATCAACAAATAACAGGTTAAAGAACTTCAGATTGATATTAAAATTAATCTCATGCCTGAAGTCGTATGGATGTCACCTGTCTGGTGTTCCAGTCCGCACACAGGAGTGCTGGTGAGCTGCAGTGCATCCTCTGCTCTACTCTTCCTCACACTCCTCCTCCTCCTCCTACTCCTACTGCTGCTTCTTCTCCTGTACCTGCGTTCTGTAAAAGACAACGGCCTCACTCACCTAAAACCAACCCTGACTGCTCTTCAGGTTCTGTATGAAGTCAACGTGGATCCCTGAGATCAGAGCTTTGTGAGATATACTCTCCAGCAATCATCTACAAACATATACTGCCACGGACTTTTATATTTGGTTTTGTGGATTATGTGGAGTGTAGAGTTGCTGCCTACGTAGTGACCAAACTGGTCGCTTCTGTGTTCATTAAATCACCCTGCATGGTGTTAATTGGTTGCCTGAATCACATGACATGCAAGAGCGTTCATTTCACCTCCACTGGATTTGCAGGTGTCAGGTGTGTTGGAAATGTCCAGCAGGGAGCCCATGGAGAGGGAATGTTCTGCTGACGGTCTCTTGCGTGGGGGGAAAGGGGAAATCTCGGTTTCTTTAGTGAGTTGAGCCAATGTTTCTCGGAGACGCCGACGCTTCCTGCCACTGTTGGGCGTCGTGAGAGATAGCAGAGATACGGCTTTTTTCATCGCAGGGCTCTCCGGCTTAGAAAAACACAAGAAGTGAATTGTTTTTAGTAGGGCTCCCCAACAAAATGTTCATGACGGTTCCGTTAAAAAAAAATAATGCAAATGATGCATCTTACCTTTTCATAAGAGTACATTGATTCCCCGGCACGGGCGTCCATCTGTATGCTTCCCCAAAACCACTGCACAATAAGACAGAAGAGAACGAGAGAGATTCATAAATTTACATAATCACTGAAACTTCATTAAAAAATACTGATGCATATGACCACAACTGTGCCAAAAAAGTCACTCTTTGAAAAATACTAGATAACAAGAAAAGGCCTAACAGCAGAACTCAACATATAATAACAGCCCAGCAGGACCAGTGTGTATTTTTATACACTTATTACGGCCCGCACGAAGCTCGTAGTGTTTGTGAAACTGTAAGTCAAGTTCATACCTCCTGCTTTACTACATACAGCCGTTTCGAGGGGGTAAAGGGCAATTCCTTAATGGAGTTCTCTTCAACAACCAAGTGTGTGCATCTTTCATCACACACTGCCTGAAACCGACCGCCTGGACAAAACAAACCAAACATTTTGACTTGAGCGGAGGTAAAGGGTCATATGCTTTGTGAGAGAAGAACTATTTCCTGGGGTCAACAAAATAGGTGCCTCTTAGAACGAACAGGCTTTGGTTAATAGACTAGTTTTGTGTCATTTAATAGCGTTACATCCTTACAGTATGAACGAGTGCTGAAGTGAGACTTTGGTACCATGTTTCTGTGTCCTTTCCCCCATGTTTGTTTTATCCTCCTCTGAGAAACCCAGAAAGCTCAGCACACAGTCCTGGAATGGAGGAACTTTGAACTCGATGCGGAAATCCTCGTTGCTTGCGTGGAAATTGCTGAAACCAAAAAACCAGCAGCAGGATTATTATAGATCACTGACACTATTTAAACATTTCTCTTAATTAAATAAAATATATATAAATATTATAATAAAAAATAAATAACATTTAGAAATGCTGCCTTAACAATGAAGTGAAATAAGTTTATTGGCCCTAAAATCACTAAAAAAATAACTAATAAATAGAATAAATAGAACTTATATTAAATTATATAAAATAAACAAAATACTCTCAGTAAAACGCATTAAACTAAAAAAAGAACATAAAAATCTAATATCATAAAATAAAGCTAATAAAAACTATAAATATAATATAAATAAGTCAAATACACCCCGGTACACAATCAAGAGTGTACATGTGAATGTGGTGGGAGAGGTTCCAAACACATGGTTCCGAAAATATCCCTCTTCCTTTAACCATAAGAGTGGCATGTTATTAATGTGAAAGGTCAGATTTAATGTTTGATGCATGTGTGAAAAATGTCAAAACCCAATTGCGGTGGGAAAAATGGGAGTGGGGCTTCAAATATGGAAGGCGCTGGTTCCCTTTGAGCACCAGCGGGTGGACTTTCCGGCCTCATCAGTCACGGTTTTTACTCCTTTACACTCACGCAGTCGGGGGGGGATAGACGCAAGGGGTATTTTTTCTCCTCACGCACACACAATCTTACATGTCATTTCTGTGCTCCCAAGCCGTGCGTATCCACTCAGGGGTGAGGATGGGTGTGCCCATGCACACCGCCAGCTAAAACGAAAGAGAGAGAGGAACAAAGTGAATAGCATGTGGAGGCAAGATACCTTCACCAAACCCTGTGGTTGCATTATGCATGTGAGGCTAATGAATGATTCAGTCCGATTCAGCCTGCTGTGAAAAGAGCTACATGAGAACTGTTTTAATCAAACCCTCCCAAAATAACAACCACATGCAGGGTTTTTCCTGGCTCAAAATGAGGCGGAGCCATCCCGATCTTGCACACACAGGTAGGCCTTTAAGTGGATTAACCAAAGTGACTTTGACATTAAAAGTTCTAATAAAATTAGATGAAAATTACAATTATTAAGTTATATAAAACATTACTTTTATTCAACCAAACAGAATTTTTTTTTATCAAATAAAGTTTTTATATCATTTTCAACTAACTTTTCAGCACATAATGGCCAACTGAATTAACCAGTCTTTCTAAATGAGCAAAGCTCATTCACATCTTGCATTCTCTGTGGTTCACTTTAAATGATTCAATGATCTCTTATATTCGCTAGTGACTGAAAAGTTCAATAGTTTAAATGAATCTGTTCAAATGAGTCATTCGTGTGCTAGTCGTTCTGAACGCAATGTGCGTTCATACTGGCAAACTCGCTGTGTACAGTATACGCTGATTCAACGATCCAACTGCACAGCTAAAGACATTACAATGATGTGCGTCATGTTAATTTAATTAATTTCAAGAAATTAAACGTACTTGGATGCAAAACAAACAGCCATGAAACACAGGCTGGCTCTTGTTCTGCATCTGTTTTTAGCGCCTCAGTGTGCTGATAACGAAACAGCGCGTCCACTGTGGCGTAATATCGCAACTGCAGCTACAAATGACAGTCTGTTAAATGCCCGCAGCATTTCTTGTGAAGACACCCGACATTATTTGGGCGAGAGCCTGAGGCGGCACGACATTTGACGGAGGCAGCCGCCTCCAATTTCTCTATGCAGGAAAATCCCTGACATGTCAACATCGGACAGGAGACTCTGTTACAGAGAGCACACCTGAAGTTTGAGGATCCGTCAGGAACACGGACACCGCTGGACAAATAGACATCAAGAATTTCAGATTTTTATTTAGAGGACTGGAAAATTCTCAATTTACCCTCATGCCACGCTGGATGTATATGACTTCCTTTCTTTAGTTGATCACAGATCATTTCATATTAAAATTTTGTCATTTTGTCTCTTATGGTTCTCGAAATGATGAAGATCCAAACAGCACATTTATCTTTAAAGCAATGCAAACCACTCTGATTGGCCTTCTGAAGTGAAACAATATGTTTGCGAGAGAAAATGAATAATATGTGAATCATATTTAACCAAATTAAAACGTAAACAAGCAGAACCAAGTGCTAAATTTAAATATGGCGGCATGCAGATAACCTCAAGCAACCTCATAATTGGTTCTTGTGAGTCCCGTGAAGAAACACACATACCTGTACGTCAACTTGTCATGAGACACAAGACAACCAATGCTATTTGAAGTTATCAAAACACCACCATATTTGACATTAATAATAATAATAATAAACATTTATTTTAGTGCTGTCAATCGATTAAAAAAATGAATCTGATAAATCACACATTTTTTTCTGTGATAAATCGAGATTAATCGCACACAACATTAATGTTATTAAATATACTTTTACATTCTAATAATGTCACATTTAATCACCAAATTAATGTAGAAACAACAGCATCATTTTATGAACGAAAGCCAACATTCTGATATTAGTACTGCAACTGATGTCTCTATTAAATTGATTTTTTTAAAATTTTAACATTAATTATAGCCATTCAACAGTTTAATTGAGAGCTATCATGTCTAACAGGTAGGAAATATACAGAAATTGAATGAAGTTCTAAAACACTACAGTCTTTAATGCTAAATTAAATACAGAAGAATTCTCATTAAAGCTACAAAACACATTGAATTCCTCTTTTCTTTTGTTTTTTGTTTAACATTAGTGACAGGAGTCACAGCAGCAGGTTTAAGAATGCGGCCCATTTAAGAGCTGCCGCTCTATGCATATCTGACGCCCTTTCCCATTTTCACAACTCTTTGCATTCATTTAAGATTTTATTTAACACGTTGAAGTCTGTGCTTACGAAAATGCTAGACAAAACTGACTTTCTGGCATAATCTTGTGTGGTTTTGTTCATTCAAGCACGAAAGAGTGCGCTGTCTGACAGATTCTGACAGAGATTCACTGACGCAGCCTTTAGCCCGTGACTGTTTCAAATCGCATTTAAGTGGTTTAAAAGCCTTTACATGAATAAGAGCATGATTATATAATGTAGCGCTAGACAAAGGATGCTGCATTAATTGCGTTAAATATTTACTTGTTAATCTGAAAAAAATGAATTGCATGCTTTAATGCGTTAACATTGACAGCCCTAATATATTTATATAGCACTTTTCATACATAAAATGTAATTCAAAGTGCTTCACAAGCACAAATAGCGAAACATTTCAAATGAAAATAATAGTTTAATAAAAAATATATAATAATAAAAAAAGTAAAGAAAATAAGATAAAACTAAATTTGACACTACAACCATTTGTATCATATACATCTGGGATGGCATGAGGGTGAGTACATTTAAGTATTTTTTATTTTGGGTTGAGGCAATTGTAAAAGCCACCAATAAGGAACAAGAACAAAATCTTGTTTGTTTTAACTTCAAATCCGGTTTCTGATGAATCACTTCACTACACGACAAAAATCAAAGTCTTATATACAGTATACCATGTATCTTAATACCGTATATTCTCTTTAATTTTTCCCCTAGTGTTATTTTTATTATGATGTATGTAAAGCTGCTTTGCAACAATGAAAATTGTGAAAAGCACTATATAAATAAAATTGAATTGGTGTGTGTATGGGTGGATACAGACCCTGTATTTTTCACCGTGTGTGGAATGGGCGATGAGGTGTGTGACTTTAGCGCTGTCAAAGTCTTTTCGGATTGTGCCACCCATGTGATGGACCAGATTGACCAGGTTAACCTGAGGAAACACGCGTTTAATGAGAGCAAATCTTCTGACTTTGAAATTTCCACTCATCCGACACCAGAGATGAGCTAAAGTGTCAAACTCACCACTTCCTCTTTTTTACGGAAACCAGTGAAGCACAGAGATAAGTTCAGCATGGTCATAGAGTAGAGAGGCCGTGAGGAAAACGGCAGAGGCTATGAAGAAAAATAGTGAATGACAGTTTCGTAAATATCAAATCTCAATTTAAAAAATCTTGTTAAAATCGATCAAATAAAACAAAACAAAAACAGACACCAATTTGAAGTTTGCATTCCTGCTGCAAAGCAGCGAGTTACAAGATGTAATACAATAAGACAAGCTCTCATTTCTCACAGGAGTGTTGTACTCTGTATCTGTATTCTTGTGTGTGTCCAACTTAATCTTTCCGTCCCACACGATCGCTGGCAAGTCAAGTGTTCATCTTGCTCTGGAATATCTGAGGGAGTCAAGCAGACACTCCTGTGTACGCTCAGATAAGCCAGCTACATTTTTCAGGCTTTGCAGGCACAATAAACCTGCTCGCAAACCCGTTGCACTTGGAAGAACAACTTTATTTCAACAGGCCTTCGCTCGACCCGCGATGGCAAGCAGGTGCTGAATTGTGCCATAGCGGTATCAAACTATTTTATCGCCTCAAGGGGGAAAATAAACTTACGAGAAGGTTTTGTGCGCTTGTGTTGTTTTATTTTAGGTCTCACCTCTCCCTTGCTGGCGCAGTACATCACCGCCGGAGGCCCCAGGATACGGCTGTCATTCTTGTACAAGTAGCTGTATTCTGGAGCCCGGAAGTCTTTCAGCACAAACACGTTCTCGAACTCGCAATTCTCCCCGTCGCCAAATTCTTTGACATTGTCGGTTTTGATACAGGTGGTGTTTATACCCTGATGAAGAGCAGAAGTCGTAAGTGCAGTGCATATGAGACAAAATGACACAATATGTGGTACAAATAATATGAATCAATACGATGCTTGGGTTGTGATTATTGAAGACACAGAATTTTAGAAATGCAAAGAGATTTCTTGTTTAGCATAAGAGATTGGAAAGGAATTAAAGAGATGGGTTATCTGTGACATGTAGTTTGTGAAACATATACAAACATCATGTAAGAAGCAATTCACACTGTACAAGTTCTTGAATTCAAAACTGGCCACTGCAACAAAATGGGGTCTTAAGTTACAGGGGTCTATTTCAATAAGACATGTCTTAAAGGAACAGTTTGCCCAAAAATGAAAATTCTGTCATTATTTCCTCACCCTCGAGTTGTTCCAAATCTGTGTAAATGTATTTGTTCTTATGAACACAGAGAAAGATATCTGGAAGAATGCTTATAACCAGACTGATTCCCCCCCCATTGTCTACCATAGTAGAAAAAATACAATGGTAGTAAAAAGTGCCCCAGAACTGTTTGCTTCCTACATTCTTCAAAATATCTTCTTTAGTGTTCAACAGAATATAAAAATTGATTATTTTTCCTAATATGGGAATGACGACAGAATTTTCATTTTTGGGTGAAGTATACCTTTAAAATGTGTATTGTGAACAAAGACTAACAACAAAAAGAAATGCACATAAAAAGCAAGAATATGTCTAGTGTGAACCATCCATTATGATGTTTTCTGTGAGTAAACTCAATGAAAATAAAAATCTCTGATAACTATAGGATTATCTTAAAGACACACCTGAAAGTTAAAAAAAATTAGAATTAAAGACAAAATTAAATGAGAGCTGACTAAATAATTGATTTAATTAATTACTCTTAATTCAATTGATTAGAGACCTCCTGTAGGACACAAACACAAATTAGATCACGCTGTTAGAACTTAGTCCAGACCACCACGTGAGTGAGTTTGATATTAAACATCACAGTGCCACACCCAAAACATCATGCCGCAAATGCCCCGGTGCCCTCAAGCATGCAAAGATTCCAGTTCCCAAGACGTACCATATTGACTATAGATTTTATCAATTTCTCACGCGCCTCGGTGCCCGGCTGGCCTTCCTTAATCTTAACCACCGGGACTTCCATTATTGTGATGGTCTGTAAAAATGAAGAATTGACATCAACCTGGCAACCCAAAACTGATAAATTTCCCAGGCAGGAGGGCCTTACGACCTGTCAGAACTGAGATGAGAACTTCAAACAAATGTCATGCGGAGTCCAGGAGGAAGTTCTGCTATGTTAATAAGCCTCTGATCAAACTGTCTGAGCATAAGGGCAGGAAGAATAGATTACCGAGCGAAGAGCTACATTGAAGTCTTCTCACATCATGTCAAGGGCGAGGACCGGACAGCTTCTGGAACACCTCCATAATGGAAACTTTCGTGCAGTATCAACACACATCCAAATCTCATCTATCAACCTCCGAGCCTAAGGTTCCGAGCAATCGCTCGCATTCCCTCCAAACCCAACCATCAGAGCGAATGAAGCAGCATTCGTAACATCTGGTTTGTCAGCTCCTGACCTCTACATTCCACACACAAGCTGCAGAATGCTGAGGTCGATGATCGGCCTGTTTACCGGGGTTACGTGGTGCACCTCCAAATCAGAGAGGTCACTGTCCTCAAAGCTGCAGTGCAAGCGGCTTTGTCACATTCTGCTTTTGTTCAGGTTTCCAACAGGCCAATCATTTCTGACACATCTTACATTTCTCTTGATGTTGTGCTGAGCTAGAGACACAAAAAGCTAATGTGTCACTGCATCACTTCTACAAACCTTTGCAAGTAATTCTGAAACATTTTGCAGTCACGTGTTACCATCTTACTTCGGCAATACAGGAAACACTGCAGTGAGCCAATTTGAAAATAAAATTCCTAAATATGGCAAAAAGGATTTAATGTTTATCTTCAATTGATCTAAAAATACTAGGCACTGAACTTGACCAGTTCTAAGCTCATGGCAACTTTAAGCCGACAGAAAATTGCTTCCTGTTAACAAACACTTTAATGTGGATTTGAATCAGATTAGAAGAATCTGAACATTTTAACTATAGACAGTGATGGCTGGAGTGTACAATTTGCTTGTAGCAAACATCCAAACTTGAATTGCATCAGAGTTTAAAATTACACCTTACAGGCTTCACATACTTTTTGACCAATAAACTGTTACTTTTCAGTCGCTGGCGAATATTGAATAAGACTGCGCTTACAAAGAGCACTTTTTAGCCAGTTAAATATTTCAGAGTTGAAAACAGCTAGAATAAAGCGCATTTAATATATAAAAAAAAGATTTTGCAAAGAACTTATTTGACTTTTCCAAGTCAAGCAACTACAACAAATTAAAAATGCCAGATAATCATATTGTAAAATAAATGCATGTTGGTTGTTTGATATGTATACATGATACATGTTAAACATTTCTGTGTTTCAGAAGAAAATGCATTTTGCTTATTGACAATAAAATAACTAATTTCATGACTTTATTAGTGTAGCTCATCTCATCATCATTTGTGACCCCACCTGTGAAAACCCAGCTAACGTCATTTTTTGTCATTTACTTGCATTAAAACATCCTAAAAAAGGGAAAGAACATTCTTCGAAAATGTAACCTTGATGTCTTTATTACCGACTGAGTCGATGCCATCTCGAAGATTGAAATTATAGTGAAATTAATTCAACACTGATGCTCGTAATCTCATAATTAGATTTTAAGACTTTACATCCTGGTTTTCACGTACTGGGTCTTGTTTATTAAAATGAGTGGCTACTCTTTAATAAAGTAACGTTACCTCTAAAGCTTTCTCAAGTTCTGCGATATTGCCGGCCTCCCCCACCAGCACCACCCTGGTCTCAACTCGGGGCAAAACATCTGAAAGAGAGTTTAAAAGACCACAGGCAAAGGTGAATCTCTATGGAAAAGACTTTGATAAAATAACCATGTCTGTTATGTTTGTGCGCCTCTGCAGCAAAGCGGTCAGCCCTACAGAAATGTCACTCGGTATAAGGTTGATTGAGATGGAGGGCACTTCACTTACCCTCCGACTCCTCAATGAAAAATTGCTCCTTGGAGGTCTCGGCCATCCGGGAGTCGAATACGGAGCAGTCCACCAGCAGGCTGCGGCCCGTCCCCAAAGTAACTATGCTGCTGTCAGCCATGGCACTGTGACAAGGGGTGGCGACCCAATCCTGTCCAGAATATCAAAAGCTGGAGGAGGCCGCAGGGATACAGTGAACAAGGACGGAAAAAATAAAGAGACAAACAGGCGAGTTTCTAGGAGGGATATGGGAAAGAGAAACAGCAAGGAATAAATCAATAGACATGTATAAATCTACATAACTGTTTATGAGAATTACTGCCTAACCCGTACAAATGCATCAAATATTCAGATTATCATTCTGGTTGCAATATCAATATGACGTTGCAGACTGTTAACCCCTTTAAATAAGCAATGTTGAGCATGTCACAAAAAAACATTCTTCTATGAAACGCATATAAACTTGATCAAATATATGAGTGAGAATGTAGGATATAAAGGTTAACGTTAGATGAATAAAACATCACATTACGTCAGGATTTAAGAGAACAATGTTGTGACAGATCAGGTTCAATGCACTTCCAACGACGTGAGCTAGCACAGGGCTGGCTAGCTAACTTCTAAACAAAAGAAAATCTCTCCATCAAAGCTGTGTATTCAGCTCAAGGCAGAAGTATGATGAAAACTTACCGTGGAAAGCTGAAAGAGTCCAGATACGAGCTGGATAAAGCTTTGATGAATGAAGAAACAACGAGAGTAAGTTAACTTACAGCTGGCTGCAGGACCAGCCGAGTCAAAGCTAGGCAAACGATTTATTAATATAACTAACGTATTCAGCGCTACGAGGCCACGCAAAGTTTATAATATGAAAATGATGCAAGATTAAGTTACAAATATAAGTTTAGTTTAAATATTAGGTCCATTGTAGAGTTGATGTTATGGGTGGCTCAGTTCAACTCGCTCTCGGAATTCAAAAACGCAGGCAAACATGAGAGGTGAGTGTTGATTGGCTGAAAGTGAAGAGCTCGGCGGAAGTTCCGTGGCGGCGTTGCTGATTGGCTCTTGAGTTCAAACAGTAAATTCGCGCTGTGCGCAGTCAGTCATGACATGTATGAGAGAAATGATTCATTCATGACTAAATAAACAAAAGACGCAGTGAAGATAATTCTGTAATGTAATCTCTGTTTTAACACTAAGAGAAGAGTTTTGTATTTAGTAATATGTTTCAGTTGTTATAGTTTTTATTCGCATGTAGTGTATAAAACCAGAGCTCTGAATAAAACCAGTGTTTAAGCTTACAAAACGTTACCATGGCAACCCTCGTTTAATTCAAAATACCACAGGCACTGGCGAAGGCCAATGACATTTATTATTATTTTTAATAATATTAATATATGTTATTTTAATTACAATGGAATTCACTGTAAGCTGCTTTGAAATTTCATATTGTATACAGTGAAAATAAATAGATACTATTACAATTTTAGCTGCAATAACTGCAGTGTTTACTTTAAAAACTATACCATGTAATTTTATCCTCATTTTGAATATATTTCTATTAAATGCCTGAATTAGATTTTTTATTCATTCATGTCTTAAACGATCTTTCATGAGATTTAAAAACTTATGATTGAAATCTGAACACGTATGTCCTGAAGCTACACTATAAAACAAAGCCAGTCATCCTCCTCTGATGTCGTGATACCCCATTAACTACCTTTAAAGAACAAAATGAGACAAAGTGCCCTCCCCTTCTCCATACTAAAAAGAGCATCCCCTTTTCCCAATGAGAGCCGCTGACAGAAGTCGTCTCTTCTGCCCTGTCTGGTTTCAGGAGGCAAAGACTCATGATAAATAGATTTCCATGTGTCTTCAGAGTTTTGAATAGTTGAAGCCAGACTGAAGGACACAGTAAAGTCTGCTCGAGTGCACTTTTTTAAAATGCTGTTTGTCAATGCTCGTCTCATCTCTCTGGATCTTTGTGCCCTGCTCTCTCCCCTCTCTTCTGCTTTCTCCTTCTGCAGTCCCTCAGGATTCCGGGCGTTTGAAAGACATCTTCTGTAGAACAAAGCCCAGTGAAGCTTCCTAGCCTCTGTGTCTCACAGGCTGTTCTCCTGGCATGCATGGGTTAAATGTTCATGTGGCAGAGATAAACACCTCCTCTACCCGGTTCACAACATCACATCGATCTTTTCATCATATGGACAATTAAATATACAAAATATATAAGCAAAACGATTGATTATTGTTTAAAAATAGAATAAATTTGGTTTTATTTATTTTTGGGTAGATGTACTGCAAAAAAAGGACGTAAAGAGACTGCAATATGCTGCAATGACATTAAGACACATGAAATTAAAAAAGATTTAAGCATTCAAATTTCTTACTAGATCAAGTTTTATTTAAAAAAACACAGGTGCTCTGCAATGATTTTTTTCACATATACAGCCGCAGAAAAAAATAAGAGACCATTAAAATGTTTTATTTATTCAGCATTTCGAGATGTATTGTGGCCATTCCAGTTCAGTGTCTGTTGAATTTCAACAAAATCAGACCACAGGAGTGACATAAAGTCATCCAACAGCAATGTGAAAAACTGACAATATGACAAGACTGTGAAAAAATCCAGGTCATCACAAAAAAAATTTTTTAGAACATTTCACATGTAGAAATATTACTGTTGTATTGCTAAGAAGTGAACATGAATTTGCTTTCTTTGCAGTATTTGAGGTGTGAAAAAATACAGAGCATCTTTTCTGTTATTTTTTACATTTTCTGCAAATAAATGCAAACAGAAACAATATTTTTATTTGAAATTTGGTAGAAATAGTGTTAGTAGTTTACAGAAAACAACAAAAATAATCATTTTACCTTATAACATACCTACAAATAATACATTCAGAAAAACTTCTTTGTCATCCTTAAAGGAACAACACGACATTTTTAGGAGGATCTATTGACAGAAATACAATATAATATACAAAACTATTTCTTCAAAGTTTTTTCAAACCTTACGTAATGAACCATTATGTCTGTAATACCTTAGAATAGCTGTTTATATCTACATACAGAGCGGGCCTACAGACACTGAATTCGCCGCCATGTTTTGTACAGCAGCCCTAAATTGACAAACAACTCTACAACGCGCGTTTTCTCTTCCTCTCCGCTGCGTTATCGTGGTGAAACGTATCGAGGGAAGATCCGTGATCCGTACGGATCGTGCTCTACGGTGCGGAACGCATGTGACCGGCGGATTAACTGAAAGTTTATTCATCATTGAGTAAAAGAACAAAACGCACTCTCGCTCGCTCTCCAGTTTCAGCTCCAACGCGCTCTCTCTCTCAATTTTTCAATTTCAAGGTACTTTATTGGCATGATTGCGTGTTCTTACAATATTGCCAAAGCATTGAATATATAACAAAAGACATACAGAAATACATTAAGTACAAACATGAGATTAAAAAAACCTCTCTCTCTCTCTCTCTCTCAAGTATCTGGACGAGTACAATATTAAGATAAACAATGACGCTCAAAACTGCTACGTCACACAGCTAATATTACAACAACAACATATCTTGGTATGTTAGTATGTTACTCACATACTGATCCGAATCAAAGCAACCTCCTCGGAGGTGATTTTTAGACGATCTTTCTCTCCAACGTCTCTCTCTGCTGGAAAGTATATCCATAGATAGGCTATCTGTGAGTACATATCTGCTAAAAGACTTAATCCTAACGTGTCTCTGCTGTAAAGTCTTTATAATATTAACACAGGTCCTAGCTCCTGCCTGATTTTAAACTTAAAATCCACAAACCTTTTATTTTATGTAATACACATAAGTCATAGCTCTTTCTACAGTCTTCGTAATGCCCGCAAAATCTCTTCCCTGCGTCAACATGAGAACGACATCTTTGTGTACTGTGCTGGCCACCGTCGTGTTTGGACTGAGCGATTCGTGGCAAATCAAATCTATAATACAACGCTAGTGGCCGCTGTTAATTAAGAACTGCGCCTTTGGCAAAGCTAAAGAATTAAAATTCTTGGTTGAAGTTTTATATTCTACAAAGAAACAAATTCACAAACAATTATTCCAATTAATGCATGTAATTATTTATTTGAAAATGTACATAGTTGTATTCACATCAGCTGTAATATGTCCATAGGTGTAGCAAAATATGCACATATGCATGAACAATATGTCGTGATACTACTAATTATCACATTAGCATTCAATATTAAATGTTTGTGGTTATATTTACAAACAAACAAGGAAACTCAAAACGATCATGGTAATAAGTCTGGATATTGGAAATTACAGCCTGAATCGTGTTTAAATTGTCATTGCAAATACTGACATTGTTCTGAAACAAAACATTTGGCATTATTACTACATTCACTGTCAAACTGCTGTCCAGTCTTTCAAAGCAGGTAGTTTACAGTACATCAGATTTTTGTATTAAATTCTCTTATATGACCAAAAGTTATGTATTGTGCGCATAAAAAGAACAAACAACATTCAGGAGCAATACTGTAAAATAACAGGATGCTTTTACAGTACAGCTGTGTGATCATATTTTCAGAAATCTATATAAAAACAAGAGTCTCCTCTGAAGTTAGAAAGAATTAGGGTGTGGTTCCAAGATAATTTATATAGAACAAGACCACAACAGAGATGAATATCAAGTAACGGCAAATATTTGAAGAGGATCAAAGAGGAATGAAGCTTTACAGACCGATTCGAAATATAAAAAGAGAGTATAAATATTGTACATAACCAAAAGAGAAGGTTTATTCTTTAAAAGTGCTGTGTTTCAGACCAATGGTATCATAAGCAAACAGGCATCAGACAACAAAACAAACAAAAGCATATTGAAGCATTTCAGTGGAAGTTTCAGCAGGACCAGTTTCAGTGTTTTCAGATGGCCACCTCTGGTGTTTGAGCAAGCACAGGGCACGTATCATATTGCATAAAAGCCAGTTTTCACAAAGGTCCTTTGCTATTTTTCTTCTCAAAACCCGCCCCTGCGTTTGCTGCTAAGGCAGCAGAGTGAAAGCAGGCTATACGCTGAATGTCTTATGAAGATGTCACATCAGCAGCTGGAGAAAGGCATTGTGCATAAGGCCAGAAAAAAACTGGAATCCATTCTGATTGGTCAGTTTCATCAGAGTGTGCATTCTGATTGGCCAATTAGAGCGGTCACATAGCAGCAGAGTTTACTCTTCCGCTAGAGTAGATTTCTATGTTGCATTACAAGAGTATCAGTGATATTGAGCTGTCATCAGGCGTGATGCATATAAGCATGGCACAAAGGGAAGCATACGCCCATCAGCACGCAAATCTGCCATCCTGAACAGAATCCGGCCCAGCACAGTCTTCCTCTGTATCGGTGAGAGCAGCAGTGCAGAGGTCACTGAAAATATCTGAAAGAGAGAAGGACAAGACACGTGCGTTAGTGATCTCGCAAACGCTCTCTCTGCTGCGCGTGTATCTGTAAACAGGTGGTGAAAAAAAACAATCCTGGCAAGTGCAACATCCAAACAAGTTGTGCGAAAACTGGAACCTTGAAAGATGATCATGCTTTATGTCTTTTTAAATGGCATGACTAGTGTTTGTTCCTTCCAGGTGTTGAGGCTTTAAGCGCAATATGAAAAGCATACAAACACAGTATTCAGTTAGCTCGGCCTTTAGTTAAAGCTTTGAGGAAATATAGGCAGCAGCATGTTATTGTGAGAGTTTAAGACAACCAGACAGACAAGACGTGGCATCGTGAGAATGTCAAGGTTTCACAGAATGAAGTTCCATGCATGCCTGTAAGATGATGTCATCATGCACGCCTCCTAAACAAACCAGAGACAGCCTTGCCTTCTACTGACCAAGATCTTGCCAGTGTGTCTCAAATCTTGTTTGCATTCACGAGTAAGGCATGTGTTGAAGCAGGAAGGGACTGAGTGACATCAAAGGTCAAAGTGCACCTGCATGTAATGCATTGCTGTGCAAGTGAACTCGAATGTAGTTAATACGAGCACATCAGCTCCCTAAAGGGATAGTTCAACAAAAAAATCTTAATATTTTTCACCCTCACTTGAACAAAAATAAGATATTTTGAGAAATGCCTTTTCTCTATACAATGGAAGGCCAATTCTGTTTGGTTACCGACATTCTTCAAAATATCTTCTTTTATGTTCTGCAGTCGAAAGAAAGATTTGAAATGACATGAGGGTGAGAAATTATGAGAGAATTTTCATTTTTGGGTGAAAAATCCAAATTCAAATTGGGTGAAAAACAGATCTAGAAAGAGCTGATTGAGATGCACCCTATGACATTTTTTTATGGAGAACATCAGTTTGGATTAAGTTTCATATGTCCAGAATGATGATGTCAGTCATGCCCTTGTGATGCTCTTCCTGGGATGGGTGTGAGAGAGTACCAGAGTTAGTGTAAAGGTCTAGTCCCTCTACTGTGGATTGCAGGACAGTGGGTGGCACCAGCCCTGTCTTCTGAGTTCTAAGGCTCTTGACTAGCCTAGAACACGAGAAAACATGAGGTTCATCTATTGAACCTAGCTCAGAGTGGGTAGTATTGCAAATTCTGAGTAAAAGTGTTAAATGAATGGGTGACTCGTTGATTTGAATTATCCCACATCAGAAAAGAGGTTACAGGTTTCAATGCATTTGTATATGCATTTGGAAGACACTTGGACATAGGGCTGTGCCGATAAACGATATCATATCGAATCGCGATAGAATGTATTTCAAAAACGATGATAAGCTATTGGCATTTTGACTCGATATGGATTAATCTTACAGTCTAACAGACAGCAGAAATAAACGCAACAACAGTCAGTCATGCGCGTCATAGTAAAAAGTCCATAGTGCACTTGGCAAAGAAAACTCGACATGAGGAGGAAAACATTACTGGAAGCGGAAACAAAGGTGAAACTAACCTCGAGTTGTCATCACGCGGTTTATCAAGTGTCTTATTTTTTTCGCAATCGCCGGTTAAACAAAACAAACTTGAGGCGCAATTGCAAGCGAGTTACTTCGAAACTCAAGCACAAACGTTTTTATATCCATCGTTAACATATCTGCTAACATGAGCTGGTGCATATGAAACAAACCAGCGCTGCCCTGTACAGATTAGAGATGTAATGAAGTGAGTTTGTGTGCACATTAAAATATTGAACCTTGTATGTAAGATGCTTGCATGATTAAAGAAATGTACTACAGTTTATGTGAGATGTCTTTAAGGTTCACTGAATACATTGAATGAATCCCACTAGTCGAGCAAGACATTATTGCAGCATTATGTATGTGCGCACTGCGCAGGTGCTGAGCCAATAGCGTTCGAATGTACCAGTAACGGAGCCCTTTCATTGGTTGAATGTACTGAACGAACACTCCCTTTACTTAACGAGTCAATTGAGTCAAAATGAGATTGAATGAACTGGTACATGTTGTTTATGGCCTAATATCCTCTGTGTTGCAACAGTGCATTAATTTAATTGAATTTTAACTGGTTAAAGGTTAACTTTTGTTAATAAACTGTATTTAAAATATATTCTTTTAAAAACAGTTTTTTAATTAAATATATATCGAAATAAATATCGTTATCGATCAATATAGAAAAAAACTATCGAGTTTACTTTTTTGCCATATCGCCCAGCCCTACTTGGACAGTTACAGACTCCTCTGTGCATATGCTAAAACTGTGAATATATACACAATTGACCTATAAATTGTAAGCACTCAATAACATCAGAGACACTACAAAATCAGTTTCAAAGGAGCATATTTGGAACATCAGGTTCCAAAGCAATTGTACTGACAGGTACGCCCACCTTACTTGCGTATACATTTGGGCGGTCTTAGTCAAATCGTGGATTTGTGGGGGTGTGGTTACACGAGGCGTTTCAGGCAGGTCTGGGTGAGCATTCGCTTTTAGCTAGAATGCATCTTTTGTTTCGAGACTTTTAATTTTTGCTATTTTACGTGTCTAATACATGCATGAGCAACGTATAACACACCAAAGACACAGAAAAACACGTATTCGCGCCATATGACCCCTTTAACTTGAGGGATACTCACTTTCTACATCCATAAGAATGACTTTCCCAAATGGGACCAGTTTGAAAAGTTTTGAAAACACCAGTATAACTTGATGGTTAGACTGAGATGATTAAATACAATGACATTCATACATTTTAAAGTGTGATTTTAATGCTTTTTGGCAGACGGATGTGATCAAATTGTAAATGATGTTAAAGTATAAAAATATCCATCAACGTAATTTGTTTGTCTCCATGGAGTCCAAAAAATTGAATTACATTTAAACCAAGTCGTTTCTAGTTTGGTTTCCCACTGTTTACCTCAAGAGAAAATGATAATGTCAGTGTAACAAGGAAAAGATTTTATCATTCTCAATTCCTCAAATAGAAATGTTGTTCCCGGACCAACAAGAAGGTTGAAAGAATGTGTGTTTTGGTTAAGTTGAGTAACATGTAAAGTAGGGATGCACCGATACCATTTTTTAAAGACCGAGTACGAGTACCGATACTTTTTTTCTGGTACTCGCCGATACCTATAACTGATGCCTGTATAATGTACAATACTGTTAATAAACCTGTATCTTACTGGTACATTTTTTTTTCTTTTGTTTTAGGTCTACTTAAATTTAAGTACTATTTTTAAATTAAGTTCAATTTTTTATGATAAGTAGCACAATTTTACTAGCACATTTACTTCAGTTTGCTAAAGTAAACAATATACTCTGTGGTTGAATTATAAAAAATTCAAGGGGGGTGGTGTGGTAAAATGTGAGTGTATTATAACTTGTTCAAGTCAACCGGACTTTTATTTTGACGGGACGCCGCAAAGAGCGTTTGTTTAAGTTAACCGGACTTTTATTTTGACGGATCGCCGCAAATGGTGTTTGTTATGTGTTCGTGTCCTCGTGCAGTGAAACGCTGGCGCTGAATGCTCCACAAGCACAATGCGTTCAGGTTCAGTACACGCAACCGCACCACTCTTTCACACAATCACGCAAAACAAGCAGAATACTTATTAATACATATTTAAACAGTATCTGAATATTTCGTTAGCTGTTAGCGGTTCAGCGCTAATTTCTTGTTAGGAAATAATACATTTGCCAGATTCCGTGTCATACAGCAAATTCTGTTTTATGCCTGCATTCCTCTGTTCCGTCCGCGTTTTCCGCATTGCGGAAATCATAGGGCTCTATGTATGTCACGTGAGGCAGAGTCGGCGCCAGGGTGCACAAAGTGAGGGGGGTGCTATGTTTAGGGGGGGCAGGGTTTAGAATGGGCTGGTGTCCCGAAATTTCATTCGTCAGATTATCATTTTTTGCGCTATAAAATCATCCTACTTGTTTATTTTATACTGCTACGGGAATCTGATTGTGTATTTTCGTTGTTAAAACATATTTATTTAGTACTGGTAGTACAATTATAGGGTATTGCGCTGTAAATTAATCATACATGTTTCTTTTATGATGGTAGGATAATCTGACAGGGTATTTACGATGTAAATTTATTTAATGTGTTCATTTTAAACTGGTAGGACTATCTGACAGGGTATTTTGCATTGTAAAATCATACTACCTGTTTATTTTGTCGATGTGGTTTAGATTATAGCCTAAATTTTGCCCTGCGGTAGGAAAATCTGACAGGTTGGACAATTCGAGGTTGAGACACGGCACATAGGCTGAGGTCTCGCTCTGTTCTGTTTCAGTGTGCGGTCTTCTGGTGTTAAGAAGCGGCACGCCGCCATGCCCCAGTTTTCTTCTCAAGTTTAAGTTTTAACAATTTACTTTTTATCAGAGATAATCGCGGAAAACCTGATCTATATGCAGGCTAACCAAATCATACTTGTAAAAGCGGCACATTCGCACATAACGAGTGCGCGAAGAAATCCATGTCCGCACACGTCAGCCGCGCACTGCCTTTTTCATTGAGAGCCAGACATTTTTAACTATAATACAATAAAACATCTAGTTAAATCCTGCCTATGGGTGCGCAATACCTGCGAGTTGTAGATACAAAGCTTTTCATCCAGTGCGCGCTGCCGTTTTGAGGTCTCAAGTTTAACAATTCTAAATGTTCGTTTCGAGGACAGCATTTCATATTTTGCATAGCTTTTTCAAAACTAATAAATTGAACTGAACTAAAAGACATGAAAGACACTGTATGAAAGACACTGAAACCGAAAGGCTAATTTTTTTAATATCAACTTGGAGGAGAGCAAATGTTGTATGACGTTTTGACAAAAAGAACTGGAAATACACCGATCATAGCCTACATAAATTCAGCGGAAGTTAATAAATGAAGATTACTAATTTAGACGCATATATATAAAAAAATATAGAAAAATGTCAAAAGCAGGCTTTAAAGAAAATGTGACAGAAAAAGTATACAGGGGGTTGTTCCCCAGTAGAGCTTTATGTCTAACAAAACGATCGCATCAATATAACAACACTAAAGAGCGAGCTCTTGCTTTCTGATAGACAGCCTGTATCTCCACTTGTCACCGTCTGCATAATAGTAGGCCTAATGCCCGTTTCTTGTTAAGCAATGCATACAGAAACGTTGCCGCTGGACGCAAGCAGCCCTTTAGCTTGTGTTTTTAACAACACATGAAAGTACAGCACAAGACAATGTCTTTAAAATCTGTTAATCTGCTCATGTTGTTTCTTTAATAAATATAAACCAAATTAATTCTCCAAATGTTTTTTTAATGATTTCGTCTTTTATCATTTTAAAAAGTGAGGGGGCACAGTGACTGAAGTGGCCGGGCCATGCCTCCTAGTGGCCCCTCGTGGCGCGACTCTGACGTGAGGTATCGGTCTTTGGTATCGGTGTGTCATTACGAGTACGAGTACATGAGCTTGGTATCGGGCTGATACCCAATACTGGTATCGGTGCATCAAAGCGCTTTACTCTGACCGCAGAGAGATTTAGCTCTAGGTTAACACGGTTAGGTTTTACATCAGTTTAGCTGTGGCTCAAACAGGGCAGAACCACAAAGTCCACAAATATGGTACTTCTGTCTTGTGTAGTAAAGGGGAAGTTGATCTGTATCAATTGTGAAAGCAGTGCGTTTTATATTCGTATAATTGTGCACAGTAAAATCGCCAGTGTTAAAAAAAAGTCAAATTAACACTCGCGGTGTATATATAATCCACATTCTCAAAATCTGGATTATATAAACACTGCGAGAGTTAATTTGACCCTTTTTAACACTGGCGATTTTGCTGTGTGGAAATAGGCATTTGTGCTTTCGACATTTACAGTAAATCACATTTACATTAATGCATTCAGCAGACTCTTTTATCTAAGGAAATTTATAATGACTTGAGGAAATAGTTCATCATGGGAATCTAACCCATGGTCTTGGCATTACTGGCATTTTAAATTATGTCCTGTGGCTCGAGGTGCAAACGTTAAACGTTAGCTCAGCATCTCAAAGCATTCCAAATGCACCCTGTGTAAGCCTGCAAATGTTTTAAAAATAATTTATAAAAATGTTTAAAACAGTTCACAAAGCAGAAACTTAAGACCTAAAAAGCTCCGTTGACAGTTTCAAAGCTTAAATATGTATGAGAGTTTTCATTTCTTTTTAGAATTTGGGTAGATGAGAAGGTACATTAGTACCCTGTAAGGCACAAAAATCTTGTAAAGACCTTGAAAAACTCACATCTACCGCTAAACTATTTCAAAATTTAAAGACATGAAGCCACAATCACTTCTTTAAAATAATGATCTAACAATGACGCATTTCTCTAAAACGAAAAAGGCTACATGAGAGCGTGATTAGTGAGTGTCGGGTCTGTCTTCCTGAATGTGTGTGCGTGTGTGAGTAAGCCTGCAGCAATGCATCTGGATGGTCACTTCATTACTCACCAGTGGCCGTTTTCTGACTCTTCTAGGAATTGTACTAAATCACCCGCCTCTACAGAGAGATCCTGAGCAGTACCTGACTCGTACGTCAGCTGCACCTGATATTGATCATGTCCCTCCTTAAGATAGAGAGACACAGGAGAGAGAGGGGCATGATTTAGTTTAGGGTCATGGCACCAGTAGTTACGATTACTAGAACTGGGAAACGATGGGATTCGTTGCTGTGGGAGTGTTATGACGCCCTTTGGAGGTAGTAACCATATGCATGTAAGGTTTAAAATACAGTAGATTTGGCTGGTTAGCCCCTGCTGGTAGGTGCTGCAACTACAGTGGCAAAAGTCATCTGCTTTTCTATCGATAGGAATTCAAAAGTACATGTGTATTGGACAATATAATTTAAATATTTTATATTATAGTAGATAATGTCATTTTTATGTGACTCCAGAGATATTAGTCACATGGCATTTAATAAACATTCGTTTTTTTAATTGATTATTGTATTATTATTTGACCAAAAAAATCTAAATCATTCCAAAGCATCCCCCGGACCTACTTTAGTACCCCATTGAAGTACCTTTAGGTGCGATCCCAAGTCAATGGCTCAAGTCTTATCATTTAATTATTCAACAGCGCCCTCTTGTGGTAAATACCATGTATGTGAAGTTGAATGTAATTCCCTCTGGCCATTGTTAAAGAGGTTCCAACGTTGCGTCGCATAAATCAGTCGTTTCACCAAAGCAGATCTCCCCTCCTTAAATTTTAAGCAGGAGGATTATACATGGAGAAGACCTCTTGGGTGTTTCGATAATCTGGCCTTCTTTTAGTGTTAATTGTAAGCCTCTTAGTCCTCCAAAGACAAGTGTCATATATAAAGAGACAATATTAAAGGTGCCACTAATTTTGTCCTGAAAGTGTTCATTTGGAAGGTTTAAAGGGAACGTTGTAGTTCAAGAGACACACATTTTTATTGTGGCCGTCGTCTTCTCCATCGGATGAAATGGAGAGTTCTTCAGTGCTCGATGGGATGGTCTCGAAATCCTCTGCATCCATTGAGGGCAGCCGCCGTTGATTCCATCCTGGAAAACAATAAACACAAGTTAACATCACTCAGAGAACACCCCATCAGAGACGAGCGGAGGTCCTCTGGGAATAGCGTAGAGCGTGAATCTGCCACATGAAAAAAGATTCTCTCATCCTCAGATTTTATATAAAGAATGCAAATTAGACGAAACACCCGAGAGATCCGAGAAAAGTATGATTGGCATATCGCCGTCTTTTCATTTAATTACCTGGTTGAGAAGCAGACCTCGGCACGGGGGGCTTGGTACCGGCGGTACCTTTAGTTTTGTTCTCAATGGGAAGTGCACCTCGCATGGTGTCTGTGAGAAAATTCACGTATCAAGCATCTCTTTATTGGTAGCAAGTAAATCTGACAACAGCGTGCAAAAATCAAACAAAATCAAATGGCAAAAGCAAACCCAAGACATGACTCACCATAAACCTAAAAATGCATATATGCAACCACATCCCAACAACATAAGATACAATGAAAGAAGGGCACAACACAAATTCACAAGGCACGGGGTAAGGTGTTTTCTTGATGGTGTAATAGAAAATGAACTCTTCAATTGATACCACAGCTCAAGCAAAAACACATGAAATCAAAGATGAACAAAAGAAGCACAAAATGGTTCAGATTCATAGATGCAAACTATCAGGATGAAGCACAATGTTTCTCTTTGGCCACGGTGCACATAAACAAGGCACTGAGCTTCAAATATTTCTAGGATAAATGCAAATAATGTCCTGCTTTGAATACAAACCATCTGGCCACTTACAATAAAGAAACACACACACACACACACACACAAGGACTGTAGAGCATGCAACATGCCAAGCTGTCCATGCAGTACCTTCATAGCCAAACGGTGTGGGGTCACTCTTGATTTGGTGTCTTTTGCTTTTAAGGCTGGACGACAGAGGAGCTAAGCACAAGAAATTCATTATTTAGAATGCCTTTGTAGAAATGAAACTTCGCCCATCTATCGCAACATACCCACCCGAGATTAATAATCACAATAATCTTTGTCACGTTAAAAAGAGAATAATGAGGCCACGAGAAACAAAAGGCTCGTGTGAATCCAGACTCTCATTCGCATTCTTAAAGCTGCGCAGCGGGGCACTGCTCCGAAATGTCACGCCACATCCCAAATGTCAGCTTATCAAGAGTCAGTATTTATTATTCAGTGCATCTGTCCCTTCATGTTTTTTGGCGGATTCATTTGCTGTGAAGTGCAAATTTGATTTCGTGCATTTCGCAGAGATGTAATGAAGGAGGTAGAAATGTCAAAAGTAACAGTTTTGATACAACGTCGATGATTAATTAATAAAATGTGTAATGTTGCTGTTTTTGAAGTATTGATTCAGGGTGAAGAGGTTATCTGATTTTTTTAGACTGACTGCAAGTTATCTGTTGTCAGATTTTTTCCGGTTTACACCACAGTCGTTTTTCACAGGAACCGTGCAAACTGTGGTAAGTTTTTGCAATGCATGTTTTGCAAGTGAAATTGTTATCATAAGCAGTATCTGAATCTCAACACAGTGTTTGTTTCAGCTCTGTGGTACAGTGGTACTGTGACTGTTTACCATTAAAAATAGTAAAGGGATACTTCACCCAAAAATGAAAATTCTGTCATCATTTACTCACCTTCAAGTTGTTCCATATCTGTATAAAATGCTTTGTTCTGATGAACACAGAGAAAGATATTTGGAAGAATGCTTTTAAACCAAATGGATTCTTCCAAATATCTTTCTCTGTGTTCATCAGAACAAAGACATTTATACAGATTTGGAACAACTGGAAGATGAGTAAATGATGATTCATTTTTGGGTGAAGTATCCCTTTAACTCATTTCCGACGAGATTTTCTGTCGTTTATACGCACAACGTGTTTCCATCATTTATGACAATACTTGAAGAGTTTTTTTAGCTGTCCGTGTTTTTACTGTTAAACACATTAAAACTGTAATTTTATGAAATTTTACTGTTTGATTTCATAGAATTTCCACATTTAAAAAATGGTTAAAAAAAAAGTTACATTACAGAACTAAACTGCAAATTTACATGTGTAAATTTACTCAAATTTACTTTACTAAATATTTTATTTGATGTTTTTTTTCTGCTGCACCATCTGGCAGAATATTGCTGTTTATATATGGGTATTTTTTACAGTGTACAGCAGGGGGTGCTGTTACACATCTGGAAGAGTACAGCATCTACAGATACAAACACAAGCAAAATGCTCCATGTTATCGTTCAAATCTGATCTGGACAAAGTGTTTGACAAAAACACAATTTGCTTTTTCAGTTCAGAATGTTTTTTTTTTAATCAAAATTCAGAAAGAGATCAAAAAGAACATTTAAAGAAGGGGTTTTTGTTTAAGCAGAGCCTCTGTTCTCACATTTGATATATAACTGTATTGTTCACATACTGATAGAAAAAATATTCTAAGGGGCATGAACATTTTGTGATGATCAAAACTATTAAAAAAATGCTGGCGGGTTAAAAATGTCTTAATAAAGGGTTAAAAATTCCTTTATGTCGTGTGTTTTGGGCATTATTCTAGCAGGATTTAATGATGTTAACATCCCAGCACTCATATAGTCCAACACATCAAAATAATGGATTCATTCGTTTTTTCATTGTATTTTCACGTTTGTTCTGATTCTTAAATCGTGGCATCTTGGTTGTAAATAGGCAAAAGCAGATGTTATTTTTGGTACCTTTAGTGCGCGGTGCAGTGGCAGAGCTGATGGTTGAGGCTAAAGAGAAGCGGCGCGTGACCTCTGTTTCTTTAGGCACAGATTCTGTAGCAGAAGGCAGCAGGGGTTAACAATGAGTACAATGTAAGTGAAAAGAAAGGCTTAAGATATGGAATGAGTCACATACAGGATGTGTGGGAAAAAAACACATGAAGGAAATTATAAGATTGTCTGTCTGTTTCTCTGTTTGTACACCACAATGTAAAATAAACCATGAGTAGGCCGTTAGTAGGTTAGGAAAGGGGGAAATCGTATTAAAGGACACAATAAATGCCGCAACAATAGTTTAAATTTTGCTTCCCATTTATAACTGACACAGTTTACGAAAAGACTCTGCATCATAAGGTCAAGAAAAATAATAAAAACTTTGCAACTTTACCAAATGTATGCTCGGCTGCTTTCTAGGCTATACAAAATTAAGGGCATCCATGAATTAAAAATGTAAATACTGTTTTGAAAATGTCAAAAGAAATGCTATGACATTTACTTCAGCTTGTTGCTCTGTGTTTGGCGCAGAATTCACATTTCTCTGAGAGTTTAATAGTGTAACAATGACAGAGCGCTCGTATCTCAACAAAAGACACAAGCGGTCTGCGTGACGATGGACAGAGAGTGCTGACGGTGAATTTTCACAGTGGGACAACGGGAACACATCAGGATGAGATAATGGATGAGTCCAAATAGAGAAGAGTCAAGATGCTGTGCCTTTACCTGCGGGGAGAGACCTGCGGTTTGACAGGCCCTGTAAGGTGAAGCGCTTTCTAGCGAGAGCACTGCGCTCTGTACCGATGCTGGCCGAAGCGTCGGCTATAAGAGGAGAGGAGGAAAGGACTGCGGTTAAAGCAGCAGGTAGAAAGTGTGGAGGATGCGATGAAAGGCGGAGAAAAGAGAACGATGCTGTGTTTGAATGTTTACTCATTTATGCACTCTTCCTTACAGTATATGCTACAAAGGGCTTTTAAAAATTTGGATGCTGGTGTAAATATAAAAAACTTTGACACATTATGTGTACTTAATCTTACATGCACGTTATTAAAAAAATCTCATCATTAAAATAATTATAAGAATAAAATTATGTTGTACATTGCTGTTTTATTTTTTTATGAATTGATGATAATAGTAAATCTAATTTCTGTTTATTTTTCTTTTTTGTATTTAATAAATGTAATTTATATTTGTAAACATTTTATGTTTGCATGTGTTCATGTGTTCATAACACAAAGAAAAATAACTGTATATATTTATGTACAAATTTCTGTCAAATCTACAAGAAAGATAAAATACTTTGCTATAGATTAAATTAATCTGTCAATTAATGATACATTGGTACAATTTTGTTCTTAAAAACCCACCAATGCAAAAAATAGATGCCAAAAAGCTTTGCATTATGGGTAATTTAACATTGATATATACTGTACACATCTATGGCCCCGGAAAAATTAAGAGACCATTTCAAAATTATTTTCAGTTTTTCTGAATCGACTTTGTGTTTAGGTAAAATGGTAATTTTTGTTTATATAATATAATATAATATTTCTTCCAAATTTCAAATAAAAATATTGTTTCTATTTGCATTTATTTGCAGAAAATGAAAACTGGAGAACAGGTCAAAATAACAGAAAAGATGCTCTGTATTTTTAGACCTCAAATACTGCAAAGGAAACAAGTTCATATTTACTTTTAAGCAAAACAACTGTAATATTTGTACATGTATTTAGGAATTTAATCATAGTTTTCATGTATCTTCTCATGCTGTCAGTTTTTCACATTGCTGTTGAATGACTTTATGTCACTCCTGAGGTTTGATTTTGTTGAAATTCAACAGACACTGGACTGGAATGGCCACATAATGTACGTACATATTGAAATGCCAAATAAATGAAAATTTGAAATAATCTTTAATTTTTTTGGAGTGGCTGTAAATGCATTATTAATATAACGAGTGCACTTTATTGGAAATGTAATTGTTTACCAAGGATTTGGACAGAGTACACCCTGGCTGTCTGACATCATATAGTACACTATATAGGGCAAAGGGAGGGATTGCGGACACAAGAGGGAGAAATCAAGAGAGATATGGATCTGTCCTGAAAGAACAGCTTAGACAGCATTTGTGATGGATAATAAAGTAAGCATAACCAGCATCTGTCCAAATATGCTGGTTTTGTTTTATTATTTAACCAAACTCATATCTCCACGTTCATAGACACAGGTTCAAAAGACACCGGTGTATTTCACGAAAGCACAAACAGATGCCACTTCTCCTCTTACACTACATACGTTTAAATGCGATCATTGTTAAATGGCCAACAAAGAAGGTTAATTTACTGACTCATCACTACACACGCATATGTGATATGAATCATAATAATGAATAGTAGGCCTACAATAGACATCAATGAACAATTTGCGCTCATTTGTTTAGACACCCATTATTACAGAATCTGAAAGATGTTTAGCATTAAAGAAGAGATCATTACAAAGTTTCGTTTTTGTTGCCGTGAGGAAGTTGCGTAACATATATTTTAATATATTCCACTTTCACAAAGTAGTAACTAAATTGACACGATTCTGTTCGTAAGATTAACAACATCAATGATGCACTTTAATGTGCAAAGCATGCTGGGAACGCAAGGAAATTAAAGTACCTTGAGGATTTTCATCAAGAATAACATGCATTGATGTTTAAAGGGATAGTTCACCCAAAAAAATGAAAATTCTGTCATGAATTACTCACTCCCTAGAGAAAGATATTTGGAAGAATGCTTGTAACCAAACAGTTCTTGGACCCCATTGACTACCATATAGGAAAAATGACAATGGTAGTCAAAAGTGCTCCAGAACTGCTGTCCTACATTCTTCAAAATACCTTATTCTGTGTTTAACAGAAATATATATATAAAGCAATTCTTCCTACTATGGTAGTCAATGGTGGCTAAGATCTGTTTGGTTACAAACATTCTTCCAAATATCTTTCTCTGTGTTCATCAGAACAAAGAAATCCATACAGATTTGGAACAACTCGAATGTGAGTAAATGATGACAGAATTATCATTTCTGGGTGAACTGTTCATTTAAGGAGGCTAAACAGAACTGATTCAGAACAAAATTAAGTTTTTATTTTATTTTGTCTCCTGGTATATATGTAAATATCTGTTATACAATTAAAACTCAATATAAACCTAATAAAAATGTATTTTGATGATCCCCTTAAAATAAAAAACAAAAATATAGCAGATTATTGAAACTCATACAGAAATGTAAAATAAAATTTGTCACCCATTAACGCACGCACGCACGCATGCACACACATGCGCGCACACACACACACACACGCACACACACGCGCACACACACGCACACACACACACACTTGTTCCTGGATAAACAGTCCTACCTGCGAAACATATGCCTTACCTAAGAGTTGGTTGATGACAATATTGATACAGGAACTCATCAAATAAAAGAACACACAATAAACTGTGAAAGACAAGGCCTTCTATGCAAGTACTTCACTTGCAGTCAGAAAGCCTAACTCTATGACATACTTTTACTGAAGCTGGGTAACCAAAAAACCCACTGAATCCATTTATAACACAGTCCTCTTTAACTCTAATCAGTCAATCACATTTACTGTTGTGTTGTGGTGGTGGTTTCATATCACTCGCAGCATTTCATATAATAAAGACTAAATACTGTAAAGCGAAAGACTACAGCTGGGAGATGTTGAATGTTTCAAAGGCATCTCAAACTGAGGTGGGACTTGTTTATGAGTGTAAAACATCTATACCTCAGGCCCACAATTCTCTCGTGTGGTTAAACACCGCATTGCCTGCAGGATGGGTCTGTCAGGAGCGCTTGATCAGCGCAGGGAGGTCGTCTATCCTTAGAGGAACTAAATACCTGTCAGAATCCTTTACTCACTCAAAACCTGCAACCTGAGCCCTTATCACCCCAAACAGAGCAACATTTACCCCAAACCACCTCTCCTGTCTAACCGCAACACACCGTGAGGGCAGTTCGTGTCAGACAAAGTAGAAATGTCTGATCTGAACTAAAGAGTCATAGCACAAGTAGATCTCAGAACATCTCTTCAAAGCAAAGGAAGCATTAAAATGGTCTTTCCAGTAACCACTTACACATGAACGATTGTTTCTAATTGAGGATAATGCACCTAATGGTTATATACACACCCACTGTACACTTTTTCGAGTAACTGTTCATTGTCAACATATGGGCGTAAGTCCAGCGTAATGAATGTGACTTTTTTTGTCAAAACTTAACATAAATTCTGAGAGAATGTATTTATCACCAATATATTGAACCATATGTTTTTTTACTAAACCCCTGAAGAGAGAGTCCAAACATCAGAAGAAAATCAGTCTATGCTTGAGTTTTCTATTTTAAAAGAGGGGAAAATCATGCGTTATGATATATATATCTTATAAAAAAAGAACACATTTTTGAGAGACACCATACTTTGTAGGGTTTCTAAGAATTAAAATGTGCAAACCAGAAGCAATAATACCCATCAAATGGAGAAGGGATGGCTCTCCTTATATTCTATTCTATTCATATTTTCATGTGCCCATTTATAAGGAATATGTCCCGTTGTGGATGTGACAATTCGCTTACCTGATATGAAAAAAAACTTTAAAAACACAAAAATGCTTTAAAAACTTTGAGAGAGACTTCACATGGGTATTCAAACCACCAAATATTCAAATCTGACTTATGAGTATGCAGAAAACCTTTGATAAAAACTTTTACATCTTAAGGTTGACATTTGCATGGAATTGCCCATATCTGACCCTTGAGTACACAGTAAATCATTTACATTTGCATTAAATGCTTTTATCCAAAGTGACTTAAATGAATGAGGAAAACAATAAAGTGATTCATCTCAGGGAGGCAATTATACGAGAATATAAATTACCATGTTGCACCGTGTCTACACCGGACGCGGCAAAAGACAATAAAACGCATTAGAACCCATTATAATTTTAAATGTTGTCCACACTGGATGCCGTGTCCTGTGTAGACACGGTGTTAGACAATACCCATTTTTATACCATGGTTTGTTTGAATACTGGATTCTGATTGGCTGGAAGGTGTGCATTAAAAGTCTTTAACGCACGGGTAGCTCCAGTCAGTTTGATTACATTTAAATTAACTGACAAAATAACCATCATTTTCACCTGTTTGATCTAAAATGACTCTGTAAACATCAATAAAAGCTTTAACTTGGCAAATGACCGTGGTATAAGCGGGATAATCCACAGCTAGCCGTGCATTAAAGGCTTACATAACAACTGATTTGTGACTAATTTGTATACTGTCTCCATTAACAAAATTATCTGAAAGAATGATCTGATCACAAATCCGACTATTATAACCAGTTCCTCTGGTTTGTATGAAAACACGCTGTTCAAAATTTCTTCAAATGCCCTTTTTGTGTTGCACTAACACCATATGGGCTTGGAGCAACATGAGGATGAGTAATTAATGACTACATTTTCATTTTGGAACACTTAATTTATTTGCGAGCAGTTGAGGAAGACACACAACAGTGATTAGCCACAGGCTCTGACTGCTTGATTGACACTGAATGAGTGCTTATAAAAAACGGTGGGTAACGCTTCCCGCAGGAAGGTGCGAACATGAATCTCACCTCGTTTCTGTCGCATATTGGGCCCCGTGTCACCGCGTCTGTAACCCGTTTCAGGACTGGATGAGTCGGACTGCCGAAGGGCGGTTTTCCGTATGTTTCTTTCAGTAAGTAACACAAAGCACAAAAAATCCAGTAAACAAAACACAGTGGGGAAAACATGCAAATAAGCACAACAATGCACACGGACGCATATTCAAACACTTTCTCATGCACACGCCGGAATACCTCATTGGAGCGTTGTAGATGTTCTCTGTAATCTTCTGATGGAGCTGACTGGCTTCTGTGTGGTGAGAGAGAGAGAGAGAGAGAGAGAGAGGGGTTATTTAGAGGTTATTTAATAAAAATAAAAATTCTTTTTTATATATTTTATAATTATTTAAATAATTCTTCTCTATTTATTAATCCTTGTGTCTTTTCACATTTGTATGTGACTCTTTCAACTCAAAAGAAGATATTTTAAGAAATGTCACTGTGGTTTTGTGTTCATACAATGGAAGTCAATGGGGGTCAATGTTGTTTGGTTACCAACATTCTGCAAAATATCTTCTTTTGTGTTGTGCAGAAGGAAGAAAGTCATACGGTTTGCAGTGACATGATTGTGAGTAAATGCTGAAATAAATGACATTTTTGTGTGAACTGTCCCTTTAATTTCAATACCTTTACAGAGAAGTGATAAAATCGGATTCTGAGTAAATATGCAGTTGATAACTGTAGTGTTTTCTCTTGTCAAATACAAACAGAGGTTTCTATTGGTTTTGCGGACAGTTTAATCATTCCGAGGTAATACTTTAATACACACAGCTCAACTTAACAGAGGCTGACTTTTTTGGGGGGATTCCCGCGGGTCACGGGAAGACATTTTTCTCACGGGATTGGGATGGGACGGGAATTTTTTGGGGGGGAGTGGGACGGGAGAGGTTTGAAAATCCACTCCCGTGTCACCTTCTAGTTGTGTGAAGTTAGTTTGTTTCTTTTTATAGTGTGAGGATTAGTCAGCATGGTATGGGAATGTCTGAGGGAGGGGTGGTGGTCTTGAGGTAAAATACCTCCAGAAATACCTCGGCAAGCTTCCAGCTGGCTTGTTAGGACTTTACGGATTTCTGAAACCCACGTGTTCTTCACATCCATTGAAGGCGCCTGAAAGAGCACACAGAAGCACACTGGAGTCATTCTGCTATCAGACAACAGTTCCCTCATGGTCCAGAAATGAAACAACAAGATTCATTAAAAAATCATCCACTAAAAAACTACATGCTCCTTTAAAACAAAACAAGTTTGTTATGCAACTAATCGAAAATCTTTGACATTGTGCCTTACCTGGACGATGTATACTTCCTCCCTGCCGTTGTACCAGATTTCAAACTTTTTGATGTCTCCCTTTACATTTTCGGTGATTCCCACTGAACTCATCTGTATTTCAACACATTAAAAAAATTCTATAAGGATTCAACTTTATGAGTCACTGCTACTGATATACTGTATTGTACATCATTTTCACAATCATAGATTGTGTCAACAAAACAAGCAAAAAGATGTAAAATAATCTGAACACAAAAATCACCTTATTGCAAACAGACAGTTGACAAATTGCTGCTTCGTTGACCATCTAGCGGTCTGGGGCGGTCTAGAACTAAAAAGTGGCCCTGGACTTCTTGGGCTGGAGCGGCCCACAAAACCCAGCTCGCAACATAACTCACTGATGCACAAACCATTCTATAGCACTATAATTCATAAATGTAAATGTTTTTTTTAAGATCTTTCACGCGACCTTTCAAAGTCAATAAAACATTAAACAGGCCAGTACAGTCTAAGCAACAAATAGAAATCAAATTGACATAAAAGCCTGACTAAACATGTAATATAAGGTCATGTATTAAAACTGACCATGACATGGTGTGACTAGACTTTGCAAACAAATATTGTTTTACATCAGCTATAAAGTCCAAAATCAACATTATACAAGTCTTAAAAAGTTAGCGTATAGGATTTATAAACCGAGAAGAGAGGAGAGAAAACATTTACCCTTTGGGCTTAATAAGTAAGTAGCTTACTTATATGCTTAATAAGCTTTTTAAAACATTACATTAAATACAAATTTCAGTTATTCTTCAATGCTAATAAAATGGACCATATACACAGTCATCATATCTTATGCCTCATAGGCTATGCTATAAACTATTTTACTCTTTTAGACATGTTAACTCGAACACACATCTTACATTGTGACAAACCATTTTTCAAAGTTTTCAACAGCAAAACTCTATCTCTGATACTTACCATTTAACATTGTTATCGTAAAACCGTTGGCTTTGTTATGTTTGCCTTCTTACATCTCACTACACGGTCATCATTAAAACTGAATCCCCGCACTGGAGTTTGCGCATACTAAGAGCCCGCCTATACTGACAGTAAGTTCTGATGGTTAACAATGGCCTCTCACCTTCAAAAAGTGTTTGAAGCTGTAGGAGGGGGATTTCTCATGAGCATCAGATGTCTCCTCACGTCTCTTGCAAAACAAAATCATTTTGTTGTAGAGAAAGAGATGTCGTTGCATGGGTTTAAAGCGGGCCAGGTCTTTCACTTTACTGTGACCTTTCTTGTGGTCCGTCCAAACGTTGAAGGAGCCCTGCATCAGTAGTTTGCCCAGATCATTCAGATTGCCCTGAAAGAAGGAAACGTGCAACCTACATTAAGTGTAGGAAGAGGTGAACAGTTTTGTCGTAGGCCAACGCAGTATACGTAGATGGTTTCATCTTAACAACATAAACAAACGTTACTGCGCATGTGCTCTTTTGTGACCCCAACTGAGCTTCTGGTACACATTCACAAACAACAGAGTGCCTGTAGATTATTTCTGATAACAAGCAAAAGAAACCGAGAAGAACCGTAACTTGGCTAAACTTGTCTGTCCAATATTTTGAATTTAGACTCCAATACCAAGCTCAACCGCTAGATGTCAAAGTACCATACGGTTGTTTAAATGTGTCAAAACTACAGGACTCATTCAACAAATTGTTTATTTAATAAAATGAACATACAACTAAATTAAAAAAAACTGTTCGTGTAATACAATTATTATACAATAAAATAATAATATAAATTAATATTAACATAAATTAAGTAAAATATAAATATTGTATTATTATTATTTAACTGGGGGTAAGGCATGCACATCCAATGAAACGGTCTATGTAAATTTTCCACATCTTTATGCTGTAGTAGTCTCTTCTTGTACTTACTGCATGCAGGTTCCTTCTCAATATTAACATAATTTAAGTAAAATATAAATATTGTATTATTAGAAATCATGCAAATCATGCAAACGAAAATCATGCAAATCATGCAAATGGCAATCATGCAAATCTGCAAAACATCATGCAAACCTCAAAACCAGTGATGGCGATCTGATGCATGGAATCATTGACCGACTTGATGATGTCTAGCATTGTGGCCAAAGCTTCCTCCAGCTCAGCTGTGCCCTCGGTGTTCTTACTGCACTTCAGCATCTCCTGTAAAACACACAATGAGTACATTGAGGATAGTGTGTGTTGTTTTAGGGGGTGTACTATTATCTTAACAACTTTAACCTTAGTTTTAAATTCTCAGGTTCTCAGGTTAGGTAAAGCAGGCTGAGTCTGGCCTAAATTATAAACTTTAAAATACAATTTGGTCGGCAGACTCCCTTGTGGTATGGCTCAAAGTCTTTAAACTAGGGCTGTCAGATGCTTAATCATGATTAATCGCATCCAGAATAAAAGTTTGTGTTTACATAATATATGTCTGTGTACTTTGTATATTCATTTCATATTTATAAACACATACATGTATACATATTTAGCAAATATTTACATGTATTTATTTATATTTACCAAAAATTAAAATTCTAAATAAATGTTTATTTATTGTTATATTTTATATACTTGTAGATTATATGCATGTATGTGTATGTGTTTATAAATACAAAATAATGTGCACAGTACAAAGACATGTAAACACCAACCATGCAAATTTTTATTCTGGACGCAATTAATTGCGATTAATTAATTGACAGCCCTACTTTAAACAAAAAAAATTAAAACCTAAGTACCTAACAAATACAATTGTAAAGGAAAATAATATTCAATGATTAAAGTATTAAATACAATAACTGTGTTTTCGAAAAGGTATACATAGACAGCTTCTGTACTTCTTCAGCTGGGCTTCTATGCATTTCGGGGGTCTTGATGGGCTCAATTTTAGTATTTCAAGACAAAGGAGTTCTCTGACCAAATTGTAAGTATTTAAAATGCATGTAATTTACAACGAACTCGACTGACATTACCTAACCTGAGAATAATAAGTTATAAGGTTACATGATAAAAGTACGCACTGCAAAACAACGTGTACTGGTTTTTTAAAATGCATACATGTTGAAAACTGACTTAAGTTTTTTTTTACAAATTAAGATAACCTTAAGTAGTCAAATCATGTCCTAGTTAGATGTCCTCACATACCTTGTAGTAAAACTACAAGCTTTCTTCTATCTTTTTATTGTTTTATAAAAGTCCTTTCAAATGTGAAACATCAAAGTCGGGAGTTCAGGTTGGAACTCAATAGAGGCCTCTGATATAAAAACAAATGCATACTCTACATATGTGTAACTGTGTGTGCAAATGCACATAATTCTTTAAAATATATTATATATTTTATAAATATATTTTAAGGCAGTGGCTATTTACAATTACATTAAGTGAAAATAGCGACAGATGCTATTTACACTAAGTTTAAATAGCAGTAGGTTCTGTTTACGTTAAGTGAAAATAGCAGCGTTTGTTAGTGATATGCTATTTACACTAACTGAAAATAGCTGTATTTTCTTTGGATTAAGTAGAAATAGTCGTTAGATGCTATTGGTACTTATAATAGTGGCAGATAACTTTACAATTTGCACCTCAGTATTGTTGTGCATTAAACATTATGCAATAATAATAACAGTGTAAATCATTATATTTATAAAAACGATGGCAATTTATTGAGATATTAAAGCCTTACACCTACCCCTAACCTTACCTAAACCTCAACTTTATGAATAAAAATGAATTTTAAGTCTTACATCACTTTTATTAAAAAAAAACAAATGCCTTTATGATCTGTAATGTGATAGAAAGGGTAAAAGAGCGTTTTCAGCGAGAGGTGGATTAGAAGCCCAGTCTCCAGTGCCAAAGCTATACAGACTTCACACCTTACACCACTGGAAATACACTTTCTCTATTCCAATCACATATTGGTGGGTGGAGCTAGTGCAAATAGTCTCTGCCAACAAGGTGGACTATTTGTACTCAGTGTAAATAGACACTTTGGTATTTTAAACACAATAAATATTTTAAAAGTTACCTTTAGCATGAGCTGATATTTGGTGATTCTCTGCACGGGCTTTAGAAGGTACGCATCTAAAGAAAGCTTGTGGTCCAACCTTTTCTGACATTCCTGCATGACAAAACAAAATATTTCAGAGTGAATAAAGAGTCTAACAAACTGTCTTTAAAATAAGCTATCCATCTGGATGGAAGAATCTAAATATTGGAAAAAATGTCCCTTGTCAGTGTTTTTAATGCTTACAACCTTGTCGTGCCAAGGACACGTCACACAAATATTATGCTTGACTTGTTAACTTCGTGCAAATTCGAAGAGAGCTGTTTGTACTAGGCAAGCAAAACCTTTGCATACTGGATGTCATTTCAACAAGAGTGTAGACCTCACCTGGAAAAACATACTGTCCCCACACTGCCGCCACAATGCTTCAGAGCGCGGTTTATTCTGACAGTACTTCTCATAGATCTGCAACTCCTCCTTCTGTAACAGCAGATGGAGACAAGCATAAAAATTTCCCCTCACAAGCGACCACATACCTCAAATAACCTATAAATGAGGACTCACCCGCTTCAAAAAACACCTCCCCACCAATTCTGGCTTTTCTGCACAGTTTTCAAGCTCTTTGAGAAATGTCCTACACAAACAGTGAGAAGAAAAGATATTTTATGAATCGAGCCAAAAGTCGACAGCGGGGGAACACATAGAAAGAAAAGACTAAAAACAGAGCACCTGAGTAATGGGGTGAACTTTCTTTTTAACGGTCGTGTCTCACATCACTTAACGTCAGAAGTTAAAGGAACACCCGAAAATGAAAACTCTGTCATCTTTACTCATCTTTGAGTTGTTCCAAATCTGTATAAATGTCTTTGTTCTGATGTACACAGAGAAAGATATTTGGAAGAATGCTCATACCCAAACAGTTCTTGGGCACCATTGACATTTGAGTAAACAATGACAAATTGTTCATTTGAGGAATTACGGTAAATTGACATTACGGAACAATACCATCTGAAATGAACCAATGAATCTGCCGACTCCGCCAAGCAAAACAATGCAACGTTTACAGTAACACCACAAACAAAAAAGACAAGCCTTTCATTACTGACGCGCTGACAGATTGGGTTTCAATGAGAATAAGACAGAGGCTCGGGTTAGGAGTGACGGGCAGTGCTGCCCTGTTGTTTATCTGCACCTGATTGACACGGCCTATAAACAGGTGCTGGGCATCGGTGGTGTCACAGCTCGGTGGGGGTTCGCTGCTATAGATTTAGCTATTGTTAAAACCCTGGACTTCCTTGTAACTCTATCTGCACGTGAGAGAATGAACTCAAAGAACAATTATTAGCGTGTGAGGCCAGTCAAGCAACAGGTCTGTCAACCTCTGTGGATTCTAAGCAACACGGAATAAGGACAAGATCGATTTTCACAACTCTCAAAACTCAATATTTTCATTTTATTTTCCTGCAATATTATCATGCATTTTCTAGCTTCCTTGCAGTGCGTGAAAGTTGAAGAAACCAGACTAACCAGTTTTCTAATAGCCATGACTGGAATGCGGCTGGAGAGGAAGGGGGAAGGGTTGGGCTCGTACAGTAACCTCATGTAATTCAACTTAATTTACTTACTTCTGGTGAAACTGGTATATTTCGGGTAGATTGCCGAAGAGAATGTCCTTTTTGTGTTCTAATGATGGTGGGATGAGATAGATGAGTTCAGGGTCGTCCATGGCTGCCGCGTAACCCTGCAGGTTAGCAGATTGAGACATTTCAAAGCACCACATTAACATTGTTTTAACACATTTACATTTGAACTTTCAGCACAGATCTTTAGGTAGTTAAGCTATAGGCGTCCAAAGAGCAACAGGGTTGCCACAGCAGTTGAAATACTGTAATTCTAACCATGTTGCTGGTAAACTAATACACAGCTGGGGTGCTATTTTACACATCACACTCAGCTGCAACAAGCAAGTGTCTAAAGACGAGTAAAGAAAACATGCACAAGGCTTTTTGTGTGTAGATGTGTAATTATTGTGAAATATTAAATCATTTTAAATTATGTAATTTATTTGATTATAGCATTAAAATAATTCACTAACAATAAAATAAGTATACATTATCTTTTCTTTCTAAGTCATCCACACAAGACCAGTGTGTAAATACTTTTTTAATTTAATGAAAAATCTATTTTTTATATTTCAGTGTACATTTTTTTTATGTGAATATTTTATTGTTTTTTTTTCAAAATAAAGTAATTTGTGATTTTTGAGCCAGTGACTTTTAAGTGTGGTCTCTTTAGGTCTGTTTTATTAAATATTATAATAATTATTATATCAATTATATTATATCAATATAAATAAATAAATAATATATATATATATATATACTTCTGACTTTTCCCATTTAATAGGTTTCACTTTCTCTCGCTCTCTCTTTCTCTCTCTCATAGATATATATAATTTATTTATTTTTTTGATATACATTTAATATAAAAAAATATACTGATATCTTTATTTTTCAAGAGCGTTGGTTAGCTTGCATCAAATTCTCCAACAGCAGTTGTGCTTAAGATTTATATTTTTTATGCTAGCATGTCTTATTTTTTACCTATTTCCGTGTTTTTCTGTCTTTTTTTCCACCCTGTTTCATACCTCTATGATGCTTTGTAACTCTTCCACGTACAGCCTCTCCGTCTCAATCAACTCATTCATTATGTGACTACGAGGAAACAGAACAAAACTGTCAGTATCGCCTCAAACAAAAGTCAGAAGGCTGATGTGATGAGTCACTTGTGTCTTCAGGACACTCCTATCAAAACATAATTTCTTCTGGAGGAGGTTGATACAATAATGCTTTATATTAAAATAATACATATGGAGGAATGAGCTTAAAATGGATGATGACATCTAGTCGGGTATTTTGTAAATCTGGCCACTGAAATCATCTTCCAAATGAGGAACTATCAGACTTAATTTCACCATCCATGTGCAACAATTCCCCTGTTTTAAGTAACGTTTTTGTGTAAAACAAAGTTGCTACAATAATGGCTTTCCCAATGATGGAATGAAATGAATACACCCCTCGTTTTTCATTGGCTAGTCAAATTGACGGCCCCGCCCTCAACTCCTGGCAGTGGTTAAGCAAATTATGCTCAAACAATGTCAGCTATGTCTTGAGCCACAGTTTTTAAAACTTTTGGGGACAGCAAGTTACCAATTATTTCCTTACACTCGTCTTTGCAAATGAAGTTTAGTCAGGAGTAGCTATTTTAACAAAAGTGTGCGATGCTACTTTCACATTTTATCCTGTTAAGTTCTCCTCTAATGCAGGCCAAGACATCTGAATTACATTATTGTGCTGAGGTACAGTATGTGCATCACATGACCTGAATTCCATGCTGCTCATTTGGAGAAGCATCTCTTTTTAACAGCTGTGTGGTTCATATGACATGAACTGAAGTTGCTCGGAGCTTAAGTGCTCCACCCATCAGGAAACACACCCAACTCTTTCAAAGAGCTCTAAACCTTCACACTTCTGCTCTCGGCGCTGTGTGAGTAAAATCCTGGGCTTGGAACCTGAACGGTTACACAGGTTGAACATGAATGGGCCGCCGTCTCGATGGTAAGTCACATCGTTTGATTTTGATTTTTTACATGCATACAAGGAGTTTGCGTTCATTGCTAAATATAACATTTAAAGCGAAGCACAGAGTGTCTCTGACTGGTTTGTCAAGATTTAGAGAGCTTTAGAGAGATTTAGAGAGCTCATACTAAATTTAAAGAGTGACTGTGAAGACTGAGTCTGAATGTGAGACACCAGGGTTTTATTTCTTGATGGGTTTCACTTCTAGTTTTTAAACATGACCATTATGTGTCATGATTTTATGAAATGTGCGCCTTCGCAACTGGCTCGGGGGTCACATCAGAATCGGGTTTTGTTATCCATGTGAAGACATTTAACCTCTATTAGTGTTTCTTTACAAGAGGAAAATGTGAGTAATGCTGATGTTTGAGAAATCTTATTTTTCTTCTATTCATTTAATAGCCTATGTAAAGGAAAATATTAGTGTAGTGCTTCAACAGATCATGTGGGTAAAATTTACAGAAACCTTTTTAGAATTGATTCAAAGGCATTGAATTGAATTCTACTTCATGGTAAGAAAACGTGTTACAATTTATTTCAAGAGAAAAATTCAATGAAACTGTAATGTCTTTTATTCATTTGGTCAAAAAAAAAAAAAAACACAGGACTGTAGACTATCGGTCACGTAGACGATCATATAAAACCCTATCCCGCGACTGACTGTTTGAGCAGGTGATCTAGTTTGACAGATGATCTCTGTCAGTACTGACAGATGGTAGTTTGGAGTGTGTGTGATCCCGCGTGTGAGCTCGCTTTCATTGTTGTGCGTGGTGCCTTTGAGTAAAGTTGCTGCTGTAATGAGCTTTTTTCATGCTTGTGAATGTTGTATGGCTCTCAGCGGATCAATGCGTTCAGGCGGCTTACAGCCTTCTTTTATTCGATGTAACGCTGAGTCGGCCGTTGCTTTCATTCACAACGTGGATTCGCCCAGTCCCCCACATGGTTGAGGTTTTGAGCTCTCTTAACAAACAGAGTAAACATTTGTTTAAAGAGAATTGGTGGTTTAAAAGCAAACAGTTCCAGTACATGACTGTCTGGATTTTAAGTATATTGAATTACTGTAAAAAAATCCCTGAAACAGACATTTTCTGGCAGCTGGGGCGCCAGAAATAAAGGGTAATATAACAGTTTTTCCCTGTAAAATTACATGTTTTCCATGTTTTTCTTGTAAATTTGCAGGCATTTTCTGTACTTTTACGTTTTATGACCGTATTTTAAAAACACATGAAAAATCTGTAAAAAAAACCCCAGTAAAATTCTGTTTTCTGGGCAGGGTTTACAGTGTAGTCTAACAGAAAATTTAAATGAACAGCTATTATAATAAAATGGACAGTAAATTGTCCACAATTTTAATAATAAGACAAAAACACTCAAACTGGAGTAAATATGGACTGCCTATACAGTATATACAATATATAGTATACTATATACATGTTTGTTCGTGCTACATTGTTTTAAAGCATGCCGGCTTATCGCAGTTACTTAAAATTAAAGGGAAATTACAGTTAAAGGGATAGATCACCCAAAATTAAAATGTATTTTTATGAATTATTTTTGGACTGTATAGTTAATTCCACTTCCTATATCTTTACGGTTTTATAATATGCATGCTTCTTTCTTCACAGACTACCATTATGGAGTAAAGTGGATTTTCCTGCTTCGAATGCAAACTTTGTTTGATTTTTGTAAAGTGTGCAAACACAGAAAACCAAGAAAATGCATCCATTCCATGCTTCAGGTAGACCGTCTCATCTGCACTGATGGAACTAAATCGGAAAATCGGAGTAAATCGGAATCGCATTATTGGACTTGACAAGAGCGTTTTGAGAGAGAGTTGATAATTTAGCAGAATGTTCATGAATTGCAGACGTATCAGGAAATGGCATTTTCTACAGCTTGTTTCAATGTGCTGTATCTTGTTGGTGCTCATGGTTTGCTGGGACCAGGTGGACCACCACGTGGTCAGCCACGTGAAGTCATACTCCTACCGCTATCTGATCAACAGCTACGGTTTCATCAACAAGAGCCTGAGCGTCAGGCAGGAGGAAGCGGCGAGGTTCAGCAGTTTCCCGTATTTGTTCAATCAAAAGGACATTTGTAAAGACCAGGACGTGTTGCTGCTGCTCTTTGTGAAATCCTCGCCGGAAAACTTCAACAGAAGACAGGCAATACGTTCCACCTGGGGCAATGAAACGTACGTGAGAAACGAGCTGGGTGTCGTGGTGAAGGTTGTGTTTGCTATGGGAGTTCATAAAGACAACGGTATCCTGCAACGGGATTTGCACAAGGAACACGCCAGCCACGGCGACCTGGTTCAGCAGGACTTTCTCGACACCTTTCATAACCTCACTGTGAAACTGCTTCTCCAGTTCCGCTGGACGCATGAAAACTGCGCTCACGCCCACTTTTTGATGTCTGCCGACGATGACGTTTTCATTCACATGCCTAATCTGGTGCGTTACCTACAGGACCTCAAGAGACAGAACGTGCGCGACTTCTGGGTGGGCCATGTGCACAGGGGAGCGCCTCCCATTCGCAGTAAGAGCAGTAAATACTACATGCCGTTTGACATGTACCAGTGGTCGTCCTATCCGGACTACACCGCCGGTGCCGGTTACGTGGTGTCCGGAGACGTGGCAGCCAAAATCTATCAGGCCACCCTATCTCTTAATGCTTCCATGTACATCGATGACGTCTTCATGGGTATCTGTGCCATTGCTGCGGGCATCTCGCCCCAAGAACACGTTTACTTCTCAGGTGAGGGCAAAACGCCTTATCACCCATGCATTTATGAAAAAATGATCACCTCGCACGGACACGAGAATGATATCGGGTATCTGTGGAAGGCGGCAACTGACCCACGGGTAAAAGGCACATCTTCTGGAGTAATGGGGAGATTGTATTGCACGGCTGTGAAAATGATGTTACTTTGTAAGCCGTACTTTTCAAATACCTACTCATGCACGGCAGCTTTTACATGATGCACTGAGAGCTCTATGTCCAAACAGTATTTTTCATATTTTTGTTTACTTTTGCTTTCAATTTGAAATATCATGTCAGTTGTGTCAATCAGAATAAAACTATGCACCTATAAGCGTTTGGTCAACGTATCTTTTTTGAAAGGGAAATCAAAATTGGGCAATCACATGTGCCAGAAATTGAACCCACGTTTGACTATGGTGTCAAAACAGTGGACCACTTCTGCTTTTTAATAATGTGGAAATGACATTACAATTGCAAACTGTGGTAGACATTATGAACACCTCTCTTTCTCTAAATCTATACAGTTGCAGAAAAAAATTAAGAGACCATTTCAAAATTATTTTCAGTTTTTCTGAATTTCCTGTTTATACAGTATCAAACATTCTTTTGACCTTCTTTCAGTCTGTAGTTTAGTGATCCGCTCCAGTCCGGCGCTTCTCTCACCCGCAGTGCTCGTGCAGGGATCTGCGCCAGCGTTTAAAAAAAGCTCATTCTCAACACGTATTTCAGAAGTCAGGTTGTTTTGAAAAGCTGTTAATAGTTTTATAAAGTTTAACTTCAGGCGAGCCAAGGTGAAACTTGCGTTGAAATGCGCGATGATGCGTGTGAGCGCTTTGATGTGACGCGCTTCTACCTCCAGTTTTGGGAGACGCGTGAGGAGTCACCAGAGACTTGCAGTGCAAAAACAAGCCCGAGAATATACAAACCTAAAGACAGAGAGTCGCAACACACAAAAATTGCTCATCTAATAGAGAGTGAAGAGCGATGAAGACCCACAGTACAGACCCCATGAACACCAGTTTATAACACTAGTCATATACTGTACTCTCATTGTTTGTGCATATTCAAACTTTATTGTTATATATGTTGTCTATCTTCCTACTGTATATGATATAGCCAGAAGATAAATATGAATAAATAATACATCTGATTATCAGAACTTAATTTGATATCTTTAGTACATTTTCATAACTTGCCTACATTTTAACTATGGTGAGCATTTAAATGAACTGTAATAAATAAATTAGTTAAATCAATGTAAGAAAAATGAGGTATAAAATATAGAATTATAATGGGAGATTGTTTCATGAAATATATCGTTACCGTGAAATAAAATTACTCATTCCGTGAAATAGATTTTTGGCCATCCGCCCACCTCTAGTGTTTAGGTTAAATTTTCGTTCTGTGAACTACTAACAATATTTCTCCCAAATTTCAATTGAAAATATTGTTTTTATTTGCATTCGTTCGTAGAAAATGATTATAGAAAATTACATTATAGAAAAGATGCTCTGTATCTTTTCAGACCTCAAATACTGCAAAGAAAACAAGGTTATATTCACTCTTAAGCAATACAGCAGAAATATTAGTAAGTACGTTAGCGTAAAACTGTGACATAATAACTGAATGAAAACTTTTTTTTTTTTTCATTTTCCAGCTCATCAAAATAATTTGTCATTTAGTCCATTCCAACTACAACATAATTGAGGCTTAGATAAAATGTTATATAACATAAAACAATTTTAATGGCTATTTCAATTAAAGGTTAACTATCTCTTTTTTGAGCATAGATCAGACGCAGACTGTTTGTACACTTTGAAAATCTCCTCAAAAAGAGAAAAGTGATGGAATAACGAATGGACAAATATAGAGAAATGACAACAATAGGAGGTGGGGCAAAAGAGAAAAGCCTTTAAACAAACTATGGATTCACTTTGTTGTGAAATTAGAAACACCAAACACACAAAAACAACAAAAGCTGTCGTGAAGGTGGTGAGGACGAGCATGGTCTTAAACTAGTTAGGGCTCTCCATAACAAAAAGCAATGCATGGAGTGAACAATGCAAACATTATCTGGGAAAAGCCGAGATGTATGTGCCATGGAGAAAAATCATTATAGGTTATAAAGTGACTTCTTAAACTTGTTTTATTATTTTAACACGACATTTAACTCTAGTGTGAGGCCCTTACTTCCAAAGGACATGTAACATGATTTTGGTTCTTACCTGCGTCTGTTTGAAAGCGTCTCCTCTGTCTCATTGTTCATGAGAACATGGCTTGAACCTCCCTGACCTCCTTCATGCATGACCTCGATCTGTGAGAAACCTCAAAAAAATTAACTCATTCTGTCACCCTTGAAATGTCTGTTTCCTTTCATTAGATACCAAACCAGAATAACAAAACCAGATTGCATCTGCAAACTATGTTAGAGCTTTCTCAGAATTTTTTGCAAATTGTGTTATGGTGATTTCAAATCTGTATAAATGTCTTTGTTCTGATGAACACAGAGAAAGATATTTGGAAGAATGCTTGGACCCCATTGACTACCATAGTAGGAAAAATTACTTTACTATTTACTACTTTACTATACTTTACTGTTTTTTGTTGTGTTTCACACAAAAGAAGATATTTTGAAAAATGTAGGACAGCAAACCGTTCTGGGGCACTTTTACTACCATTGCCATTTTTCCTACTATGGTAGTCAACGGGGACCAAGAACTGTTTAGTTACAAGCAGTTGGATTAGTTTAGTTGGATTGCACATAATTAGAAACAAATGTATAGTATAATGCAATGTAAGTCGCTTTGGATAAAAGCATCTGCCAAATGCATAAATGTAATGCAAATGTAAGCATTCATCCAAAAATCTTTCCCAGTGTTCAACCAAACAAAGAAATGTATACAGGTTTGGAACAACAAAAGAGTGAGTAATTCATGACAGAATTTTCATTTTTGGGTGAACTGTCCCTTTAATACTTCATGTGACCCTTCAGAGTCAGAGTCAACCCTTCAACATATTTTGGGACCACTCTTTATTGAGTAATTCGTTTAATTCTTTTCATGAAGAAATAAAATGCATTTACTATTTCCAAGTTAAAGCTGTTTTTATGTACACAAATTCATTTTACATATATTTTTTTCAAATTTGACTGATGACGGCTTATATACCTTGAGGAGGGCTTTGGATTTGCGAATATTCTTGCGCTTTGCCAGCTCTGCGTCACTAGTTTGCTTATTAGTGCTGGAGTTTTCTGTACCTCTGCGATGTGACGCTGTAGAATTTAAAGCAGAATTAAACAGGGATAAGTGATTTATAATACCTTCAATGTAATTTTGCAGATGAATTTGAAGAATATCTGATAAAAAAAGTGAGCCTAAGTGTGGGTGTCACTCAAAATAAGGTCATGCTTCTGGAAAAGTTGAATCTCACCGCTAACCGCGAGCGGTCTGGACGTGCATGCATTTCTGTGAAAACATGCCTGGTTTCTGCAGAACTCACCCGGGCCGGTGGCTTGTGGTGTTCTGTTTGAAGGCCGTTTGGGTGAAGATTCTGGTCGGGGAGCAACAGGTTGCACAGGCCTTGTTTGCTTAGCAGACAGCTTTTTCAGACTTGCGCGCCGTTTTTCAAGCATCTCTTGAACGTCTTCCAACCTTTTCAGAGCCTTTTGAACTTTGTTCTGAAAGGGGGAAAAAATGTGCAGGTGCATAACCGCTTTGGACGCGGATAAACAATTTCTATTGTTACAGAAGAGTGGGATCTAAATGTAATTTGACACAAAGCAGTTGTTTCAGATTCTAGGATCTACTTGCTCTCATTGAAGTACATAAAATGCTCTTTGGAAAATTCTCAAAGCAGACGTAGACAGTATTTCATGAGGTGGTTACTTTGTATGACTGCTCATTGGTATGAAGTAAATTGTACAAAAATGTTTGATAAGTAGAAAAATGAATAATGAAGCCCCACCCCTACACTCTTAAAAAAAAGGAGCTTCACGGTGCCATAGAGGAACATTTTTTGTCTAAATGGTTAGATAAAGAACCGTTAACACCCAAAGAACCTTTGTTTCACAAAAGGTTCTTTGTGGCGAAAAAAGGTTCTTCAGATCATAAAAAGGTAAGAAAGAGATGGTTCTTTAAAGAACCTTTGACTGAATAGTTATTCGTGGAACCAAAAATGATTTTTCTATGGCATCGCTGTAAAGAACCTTTTAAGCGCCTTTATTTTTAAGAGTGTAACCCCGCCCCTAAACCTAACCATCACTGGTGCAAAGCAGATTGTACTTAAACGTACGAATAAGATTGCATGAATTCATAAAAATCAGCCTAAGGCTTGCCATAAAATTTGGTTAGTTTTGCACTAAATTATCATGCAAAAAATATAACCTGTAATGCAACAAATTTGGAAAACTGCAAATCTCTGTTTCTCACTCTTGGATCCCACTGTAATGACACAAACATCAGTTGTACCTTGACAAGGTCTGACAGGATGATCTCGTACTGGTGGTTGAGGTCTTTAAGATGAGCGAGCCGCTGCTCTTGGGCTGTTTCCTTGTACCTCTCGATATCCTTTAGCGCCGCTTCTGCCCCTTCCTGAGTCTGACATCTGTCGACAGCCTGAGAGGCCAACAGATACACACCAGACTCACACCACCGGTTTACCTGCCGACACACAGATACATCAGCATCAATGCACATCATCATGCTAACACAACCGATACATCTAAATATATACATGAAGAGTTCCAAAATAAGATAACTCCGTTTTAAAAAATATTCAAAAATCATGTTATTATGCATTCCAATTAATATCAATCAAACTGCAGTTGGT